>NC_071354.1:205997410-206282410 GCF_943734655.1 Sabethes cyaneus | reverse complement strand
TTTCAGCATGCAAAAAACCCGAATCAATTCGCCCTTCACGTTATCGAGAATAAAATATTTAAAATGAGCCAATCAAAATGATAACAATCTTCCTGTGCCACCTGTACAGCACAAGAAGACCGGATCATGGATTTAATTAGGGTCATAGCTAATTTCGGATTTTTGATGTGCTTTCAGCGTATAAAGGCATAAACAACATGGTTGCGCAGAATTAGGAACAAACATGCGCAGAATTAGGAACATGGGCAAGAAAGTGCGCAGAATTAGGCACCGTGGATAAGTTTATAAAACGAAAAATATACTCGATTATTGACCGACTTTTAATTCCCATTATCCCCATTATCCAGATATTATAGTGCTACGGTACTACACGTTGCTGCTATCAATGTTGTTAATTTAAATCTAGAATATTTATAATAGCAGAGAATCATAAAAATGTCGTGACTGCTCAGAATATGATTCACGGTAGCACTGAAAGTAGCTCAAGCAACCGCCTTCCTTAATTTCCATCAAACTTCAAACTTCTATCAGAACATGCTTCTTACCCGAGAAATATACATTTTGTGTTTTAGTTGCCTGGACAGTTCTGATGTTTGGTTGAAATTCGTGTTTAATTTGTATGAGACTCACCTTTCAGATGCCACATGACAAATTTTGTTCCATTTGCATGAATAATTCTCGAGTTACGTAGAAATTTGTGTTTCATTTGTGTGGGAGCCCTCCTTCCAGAGGGAGGAGAGGTCTCAATCCATCATAGAAAAAAATCTTGTCTCCAAAAATCCCCACATGCCAAACTTGCTTTCATTTGCTTGATTAGTTCTCGAGTCATGCAGAAATTTCGTTTCCATTTGTATGAAAACCCTTCTTTCCATAGAGGGGAGGGGTCTGCAACCGTCATAAAAACCTTTCTCGGCCCCAAAACCTCTGCATAGAAATTTTCATGCAAATCGGTTCAGTAGTTTCCGAGTCGATAAGGGTCATACAGACAGACAGACAAACAGAAATTCATTTTTATAGATATAGATACGAAACGTTTGCTACGGGACGTCCTTGCATTCTTCCGTTTCCTTAATTTCAAGCAGTTGAACGAACGTAATTATTTTGGATTCTACTTGATATCTTGGAATTCTCTCTGCGGTGCTACTGAGCGGTTGGCCTGGTCGTTGACAAAAAATATGATAGTTTCATGTAATCGTCATTGTCCAGGATGGTTTCAAGAATTGGCTGGGTTAGAATGAAATCTGATTTGATTAGATAAAGACTACACCCACGTGCAACATGTCATAAAGCTCGGGCACCCTTCGGCTAAACCTGTACAATAATTTTGAAAAAAATGCTAACATTGTTCAATGTAACATTAATCGCTTTTAAATGAAAACTAATAATAGATTTAAAACATATCTCATAGGTGAGCTTTGGTTGTACAAATTTATGAATTCAAGAATTTTTTCAATAACTTTTTTAATAGTTGTTTTTGGCTTCAGATTCTTTTTTTTTTGTATATTATAAGTGCCGACTCTTCGAAATCCAATTTTTGGGTTAGTATCTTTGCCAAAGTTGAACATGATCTTGTTATATAAATCTTTGCCGAAGACACCATTTCTATAACTATCAAAGCTTTTGAAATATTCGTCGCCATTAATGACAGAAACCAAAAACCAGTTATATTAACCAAAATACCAGTTACATACTTTAAACTGCAGGATTTAGAGAACAATAATATTCTACAATCATTTGCATATCATGAAAATAAACAACTTTGCTGAAGACTGCGCACATGTATCTTTTACGCAGACAATTCATTCAATCATTCTTCTTCTTCTTCTTCTGTTCTTGCTATTTTCCCCCTTTAATATTTAAATATCTAAACAAGCACCCGTTCCATTGGACACTAGCGGGCCGATAGTCAACAGTTACAAAAAAAATATGTATAACAGCATAATTAACCTAACCTAATTCTAATGTTAGCGTGGGATACCGATTACCCGCGGTATTCTCGAAGTGAATCGATGCCAACCACGCTCTCACCCGTACTCCCGACCACACGTATCCACACTTTTACGCATTCACACTCTCTTATATACTCAAAGGGAAAGAGAGCTTAACCTAACTTAAATCCAAAGTTAGTATGGGGAACTGAATACCCGCAGTTCATTCGGGGTTCCTCTTCTGTTGGGTACTCTTACCACTGGGTCCATTATTTTGAACTATTGTTTCTTTTGCTGTACGCTTCAGGCTTACCTATCACTTACTGAGAAAGTGGTAGGCTGGTAGCTGGAGCGAGTTCATTCGGGGTTAGTGCTTAAACGTAAACTGGCTGAGTTTAAAATGCGGCAATAATTGCTTTTAGATTCAATCTGGTAAGTAGAAGTCTAAAGGCCTCGTCTCGTCTGTGGATGAGCGTATACAGTGTATCGATTATTCTTCTTATTTTTAAGAAATTTTTGATTTAATTTATAAAAAGTTAACTTTTGGCATAAAACTATGGTCGTAAATCAAACTTTTTCTACGAAAGGAACGCTGCTTAGGACCTGTACAAGTTCTATTTGCAACTTTATTTCTTTCCTGTTTCGTACCTTCTTTTGTATTTTTTTTCTATCTTTATTTTTGAAAACTGCTGAATTCATATTTGTAAGTGTACAAGTATATTCATACTTGTAAATTGTTTCCACAAATGTGTTAAACATCAGGCGTCTCCATTATAATCACTATGATGGAGACGCATGATGATTTAGCTGTAAATCAATGTGCCATGAGCAGAGCATATTCAAATAACGATTTTGAAACGACGAAAACTTTATCAACGTAATGTGTCCTGCTGAAATCCTTCCCAGAATTACCACAATACCCACTGACTCAGTATACAAACTGCCACATTGTCACTCGTAATTCGCATCTAACGATGCTCAGATTGTATGAGCTTTCCAGATATGCTGCTGCTAATTCATTGCTGTCGTATTTTCCGTTTCGTTCACAGGCAGGCAACACGTTCACCAGAAGCGACTGTCCAGCCCTAGCCCTAGTAGTAGAGTAGCTCTTGCGTAAGAATGTCATCCAAAATTACATCACGTTCATCGGATTAATCATCATACTGGTCGTGCGAAAAAAAAGTAGTTCACAACCGCCGAGCTTCCGGGAGGAAAAAACTTGGCCAAAATTTCTTATTAGTGTGGCGGCTCAAAAAAAAATTCTAACGAACGAACCATACGCAAGCATACCACCATATCCGGGAGGTGTGGGCACTAATCTCGCACCATGAAAGGATCCGACTCGAGTACAAAACTATGGAGCGCCTCGTCTTCGCCATCAGCCAGCAGTCACGATCTGATGATGACCACGACCAGCCACCCGCACTATCAACACAGCAGCCAGCACCAGCAGCAACAGCAGCAGCAGTCCCTAGCGATGAACACACTAAACAGCTTCCTGCACGACAGCTCGGACTCCGATTCGACTTTTCTGCTGCTTGGGAATGCCAGCGATGGACCCGGTCCCGGTGGCGGAGGCGGAGGTGGAGGCGCAAACGGGAACGGGAGCGGAGGTTGTCTGAAACTGACGACCAGCTCAACTTTAGCTGACAAAACGAACCACAATGGGTATGCAATGATGCGCTCGACTTCGTCCTGTACGATCCATGGCTTCAATGGTATCGGCGGAACAGCAAAAGGCGTTGTAAATAGCAGTGGCAGCAGTAGTGGCCATTACACAAACGGTGGTAGTAGCGGTAGTAACAGTAGCGGTAGTGGAAGCAATAGTAGTAAGGCTAATTATTTCTTCGGTGGCAGCAGCGGACCGCACGGCGCTAGTGGGTCCGGCAATGCGAACGTCCTCGCACGGTGCTGCATCTACCTGACCAAAGGACTGAACCTGCGGATATGTGCCGTCGCGTTAGTGATAGTAACGATATTTTCCATGCTGTATTATAACTACTATATGGATAGCTCACCGATAGCTAGGTAAGTGGCGCAACATCTTCTTGTTTTTGCTTTTGATTTACTGAAGCGTAGAAGCCAATTTGGTCCACTTTTACAAACTCATTATTTTATGGTGATAATATTCGGTTTCATTGCTTCACCCTCGGATTGTTGGATGTTTTCCTGATACATTTTATTAAATCAGATTTTAATTTTAACGTTAATCTGAGTCTTTCACGGTTACGCAGATACGTTTGTGATACGATATTATCCATTAGTAAGTGGCTGAATTATATTTAACGACATAGATAGAGAAGCTATATTCACGTTATCACATTTCAATCAGTTACTATCTGCTTGTTCGCAAACTGATACGATGTTTAATACCATTGGCATTCCAATTCATGTCGGATTAACTTTGATGAGGAACGCCCCATTTAATTAGCTTCCCAAGTAGATTTCAATACAGTTACCAAATGGCACCCGATAGGAACACACTAAATCAGCTCTTTCAAATAAATAATAATTACAGCAAACCCATATTTATTCACAAAATAGTTCCATCAAAATACATCAAACAGTTTCCATTTATTTATGCAACTGAAATATTGAAATTGCAAATATTCAGTCTCTTGTTTCCGAACCCCGGAATGTCCAAAGGGAAGGGGTGGAAGGTATAACTGTTGCAAATTGGTTTTCAATTCCGATTAATCATCGTTGTTGTGTGTAGCAAATAATCGGCAGTGTTTCCACAACGTGTGTACAGTCCATACAGGACATGACCATCAAACGATAAATATTCTCCGGAATTCATTTTCCCATTCACTGTTATGAAATTGAACGTTTTTTTTATCTTCCCTACCATGCTCCGGAGTGAATTAAAGCAACCCTCCCATCGCATCGTTGTCATCTATAAATAATCGCGGCTGTCAGACGAAATAAAACGAAAATGGTCATCTGGTGTGTGTGGTGTACGGATGTGTGGAACCATCGCCAAATTGGTTTGGGTTTGAGAGCACACAATTGGACTGCATTTAATGGACCCCCATTACTATTGTTGCTGTGGCAATATTTCGACCGTCGCTGTTGTCGGCGGGCGAATCGTCCACACTTCCTCCTTGTCGAATTTCCGTCCTAGTGTTGATTATTCTATCATCTGAATATACTATAACGGGTTGCAATTACACACTCTAACTGACATACGGTCCACCACACTAGTGTGAGACCGAGCCGAGCCGGGCCCAGCCGACTGCACAGCGGGTTGTATTGTGGCGTTTAGTGGCTTTAACTGCGGCTGGGTGTGGACCAACTTCCACCAAAAAAGAATCCACCAATCCTAGACCATTGTGAAAACATCGCAGTTTGGCAGTGGGAGTAGTCGATCAATGGTAATTGAGTGCAGCACTGTTTAGATGGTCATTTCCCTCCCGGTTAGGCGCGTTCGTTCTGTGCCAACTGGTGCTTTTGGCTGTGTCACGACGCACAGTCACAGTCACAGTGGGTAATTAATAATGCAAATCAGTGCCTTATGCAAACACTAATGGTTGATCAGTAGAGCGCTGATCTGAATGTGAATACGAATGGGTAGGCAAAATATTTGACGTGAATTGTAATTGATGTAATGTTTGCAACGACATTAATTTTTAAACTGAAGCCGCACACAACAGAATTTGACCTTTCCACGACTACGCGTTTGTTTTATTATTCATTTTATTTGCAAGGCTTTCAAGGTTCTGAAGCTCACCACGGGCCAAATTTAGGTTTGTTCTTGAAAACAACTCTCTACTAACAATGACTGCAGGTTTTTTTCTAATTAAACTTGTACCAGTGATTGATAATGTAAGCAAGTGTTTACAACACGTGTATGTGCTATAAAGCTTTGATTTTCATCAACCTTTGTAACACCCTGAGCAATTGCAATTCCTTTTCCTTTCTTCCCCCCTATTTTGTAAACTTATTAAAATTTCGTTATTTTGTTAGGGCTGTTAGCGTCGCAATTTTATTTACCAGATTACCTATAAAAATATTTAGAATGTTACAGAGCAGGACCACAAAATCTAGGTTTTATGGGTTGGAGGACTGGCTGTTCAATCTTTAAATGCAGTGGAAGATTTGTTTTATTTTACGCCAACGTTTCGATCTTTAGTTTAGATCTTCTTCAGGGCTTCTAGAATGTGTCTTTTATTAGTTAATTGTGACCTATTTTGTAATTTGCGTGTGAATTACAAAGTTTAAACAGTCTTTGTCCGGTAACTTTTAGACTATAGTGTTGTCTGTCTTTGGGCTTGGATGTATAATGGTCTGGTAAATATTGTATAGTCATTAATATTAATGTAATTGACATTATTTGAACTCACTCGTTTGTCTATAATGTCTAAAATTAGTTAATTGTGTCACAATTGCACTCATTTGTAGCAATTTTTTTATGTATTGTTTTATGTATTGTCTAAATTTAATCATAACCTGCGAAAGATTTTTATGCCAGTAAATAAGATATTTTACTTTTGTATTTAATTGGTTTCCATCTTACGACATGGCCTAACAAACAAAATTTGTCCAATAAACTCGATTGTCGACAGCCTCTCTTCAATTTCTTGGACACCCTGCGCCGCCGTCAGATCTCGTTCTGCTTGGTCTAACCTTACTTACTTATTTTACTTTATTGGCGCCGGTCCCCCATCTATCCTGCGCCAAATGAATTATGGTTCTCCAGCGCACATCCATCGGCTACAGTGTTTTCCTGGTTCTATACTAAATAGTTTTGGATACTCTTCCGTCGGGTATTCTGGTCACGTGCACTGCCCACGATAGCCTGCCACATTGTGCTACCTTTGCTATAGCAGCATACTTGTATACTTGATACAGCTCGCGATCCATGCTCTGTTTTCCATTTTACCTCTTCCATTATGGTTGTTTCCGCTGATCCGACGTCATCCACCAAACCAAGAAGCATGTGAGATTTCGTGATGATAGTCCCGTTTGCTCTTCGTATTACACCTTCCAAGGCAAATAAAATAGTAGGTTAGAGAGTACATCCTCTTGCTTCCGTCCATCCAATGTCACTTAAGCGGCTGAGGTCTCACGCGCTATTCTGACGCATAATTTTGACCCATTCAGCGTCACACGAATCAGTGTAATTAGTTTCGTCGGAAAGCTATGTTCTAGCATTATTTGCCGCAGCTCGTTTCGTTTGACTGAATCGTACGCCGTCTTAAAGTCCCGGAGTTTGTCTAGTAACTGCCACAGGGTAAACATCTGATCCGTCGTGGAGCGATTCTCTCGAAAACTAGTTTGGCACCCCGCTAACCACTTTTACTGAAAACTTTGTTCGAAGATTCCTGCTTTCAGATTCTCGACGATTTCTATTTCATAGTAAGAGATTCCTGTACCGGGGATTCCAACATACAGAAATCCTGGTTCTCTGAGTAAGCCGCTCTGTACGAATCTTCTGCGGAACGCCTCCACACGGTTCCTCTGTGAGGAGCCCCAAAGACACTCTGCGAATCTCTTTTATTTATCTATCTATGCAAGGTCTGACATTCTTGCCCACCGTATTCAATCAGCTTTAGCCCCCTTTCGAACTTTGAGATCGTCGTCGAAAATCGCTCTAAGAACTTATCTCTCGAAAACTCCAAGTACTGGCAGGTATTCTTCGAGTTTTTATTTATTTATTTATTTATTTATAGCTTATTGTACCCATCCAGAGCCGTAGCGTGACATAGTGGCGGCTTTGGCAGAAAACCCAATTTGGCGCCCCCTCATTTCTTATTTCGTTCCAAGTTTATCACTTTTTCGCATTCGCCCTTCTCCAATACTATACGAGTCATATATTAAACCATCCATAAAAACGCTTCGACACCCTGCCAGGTGGCTTTACAGCTGTTCACCAGAATCTTCGCTATGACCGATCAAAAGATAGACGTCGGCATCTTATTAAACTTTTTCGTGGCCTTGGTGATCAGGATCCTCCGGTTTGGGCGCAAAATTTTTCAAGTAAATGCTTCGTTTGAGCTTCATCCTAAAATTTACTATTGATCGCAATTGGGAGACGTTGGGAGAGTTGGTGATCGTCGGAACAAGATTTATCTTCAGCCGGTTAATCTCCTCTAGTGATCTCTTGATTTAATGGGCCAAGGTCAGGTTCGGCCAAAAAACCACATTCTTTGCGCGATACTTTTTATTGAAGGCGCCAATTTCCGGTAGGTACTTCATACTGTATCTTCGTATCTCCTCGTTCACCATAAACCCTGAACGAAATAACAGCGGCTTGAACATGCCCTTCTCTCTGATCGTCAGCCACAGAAGAATCTTCTTCGGGAACTTGGGGCGGAAGATATACTTGGCGTAATCACTTACCTTTTTCCTCCACGGACGTAAAGTACTCGGTCCTTTGTCAATCGTTGCGTCCAGCGTCAAATAGTATTCGTCGCCTATTATGACCACGACATCGAGCTTCGCCGATGTTTTTTTCAGCACCTTCAGTCGTTCTCTAGGCGTTTGGCTGCTGCTCAGGCACGGCCAGCTTCGACTGACGCTTCCGCATAAAAACGTCCATTTTGACCAAGTACTTCTTCACCGTTTAGCCGGTTTCTCTGACGTCCCGGCCCAAGGCGCGGAATGATGAGGCCACCTTGGTTACGATCTTCATTTTTAGCTTCCGCGCAGCACTACCGGGGGGCCGGAATCAGGCTTCCGAACAGTACTTTCGCCTTGCTCGCGGAAGAAGATGTTGCGAATGTTAAATTGCTCTATTCGACAGACACGAAGTGCTTCATCATAGCCAACATCTTCGCTGGAAGTACGAACAAAGCATCGAGCGTAGTTGTTTGACGGCTTTCACCATGGTTGCTGCCTGCAAATCAACTGATAAAGTGGCACGCAAAATCGCTACAATCAATTTAGTTTTTAATGCATACGTTGATCCTAATGCTTTACTGAGATATAGGCCCCTTTTTGGAGCTCCTAAGAGCTTCCGCCCTTGGCGGGGTCAGTCTGGCCAACCGCACGCTACGGTGCTCTATCCTTCCAACATATTGTCTTGATGAATAAAAATGATTAAAAATAACAGTACAATTATCACATTGCGAAGGAGTCAGAAGCAGTGATTCCGCTTGAGAAGGTACTGGTGAACTGTTAGTGTTGAGTTTTGTCCACGTCTTATGCTCTAAAGAACAGCCGGTCTCCAGAACGGAACGGCTTGTACAGGGTAAACTTTTAACAGGCGCTCGATCTGTTCGACCGCAATTGCCTGTAAAGCCCATTGTAAGTTAGACTACTGCTGATAAAACAAATACGCTGTGGACAAATTTGTCCACGTACCTCGAACTCATTGTCACCGATTGTTATACTACTACTTAATACCTAAGGGGTATTCGGTTCTTCCGGCAAGCATGTACTCTGAGTTAGTCGTCTTTACCTTTTACCCAATCTGCTCAGCTTCACGTTTTAGTCTGGTGTACTGTTCAGACACTATCGCAGATATTTCGCCGGCAATGTCCATATCATGGGGGCAAAGCAGACGAATTTTTCGTGCCCCGCATGCTGGTATCCACTAGATTTATTGCAACTTGTAGCGTAGGCATGACAAACCTTGAAGAAGCTTCCTGTGGAATTCAAATGTACTCGCCATTTCGCGCATACACATGCACATACAGCACTGCGTACCTTCTATCGTAGTCGTAATCAATCTGATCAGATTGTCAGGAAAACCTTTCTCGTCCTTGAGTTTTTATAGCTTTTTGTGGTCGACGGTATCATACGCAGCTTTGAAGTCGATGAACAGATGATGCATCTGGATTTTGTCTACACGACGTTTTTGGATGGTCTGCCGCATGGTAAAGATTAAATCCTTCGTTGACCGTTTTTCAACGAAAGTGCTCTGATAACTTTTCTCAAATTTGTCCGCTATTGGTGAGAGTCGGCAGAATATGATTTGGAAGAGAACTTTGTGACAACGTCGATCCTTTGACTTCTCCTGTTGTATTCCAAATTCCAATATCGGTTTTGTATTCCAAATTCTTACAATTAACCGGTGTAGATGCCAGCTATCCTGCTCAGCCGATTTATTGTTCTATAGCTGATTTATGGCGTTATTAACACGTTTGTCCCTCCGTCAAAATTGCTTCCATCGCAGTTCGCAGCCATGATCTCCGACTTGTGTGCTGCTTGCACCTTTCGGTCACCTCACGATCGTCCGTCAAGATACTACCCAGGTAACCAATAAGCATTAATATAAGCAGTAAATCAATCGTTTATTAGCATCCCTGGCGTTTTATACTGCAAGTTGCTGTTTATCAGCCTTTTGACTGCATAACCGTTATAAATTGGCATCCACAATTCCATTTAAATTCTTCTTGTCGGTAACTAGTTGCAAATAAGCATTGTCAGCACTATAAGAGGGCTAGCAGTAAAGTAGGCGCATATTTTGCCAAAATAGCATTTAAGTAGCATTTATGGCAACTTAAATGCTTATTGGCTTGCATTTAAATTGCATTGGAAATGTTTATTGGTTACCTGGGTACCTTTCTTATCCCGACACATTTCGGTTCGCGCATAGAGCCTTTGCTGGATGCTTTGAATGTTCTGGTAGAAGAAGTCCTCGAGAAGGGTCAAACTCGTCCGCTGCCGGCAACGTAGCTTCAAGTGAATGCGCTAAGTTTATAGCAGCTGCGCGAGATTTAGCTGAGGCTGGTGTCGCTAGCGAATGTTGTTCATAACAGATAACTTTTGGCGCCTCCTAACAATATCTAGGTATTGGTCCGAGTCAACGATAGGATGTGTCGTTAATGACATCTGAGAAGTGTTGTCAGTTGGTCAGAATATGATCGATTTGTGTTGCTGTCGGATTTAGTGACCTCCAAGTATATTTGCATCGGAGTTTGTGCTGGAAGAAGGTACGGTCATCATCTTGGAAGCAGCAAAGTTGATCTTAGTCTTAATCTCATTGTATGGGTCAGCTGGTGTGCGCTAGCGCTCATCATCATTTATTTATTTATTCCTCCTCCTGGATAGCCTATGTGTTGAAATCCCCACTATAGATCTCTTGTTCTAGATAGTATGACCATCCCTGAAGGTACGTACAGTTTAACCTTTCCATCATCAGATATATGAAAGCATACACCACCTCGCAAATCGTGCTAAAATGTGTTGTTCCGTTCATAGTTAACACGCTCTCAGTTTCGGTGCATTTTGTTAACTCAATATGGAAACGAATAGGACAACGCATCTCGGAGCTTTCTTTTCTTTTGTATGGTACGGTGCTATACATGTTCAGTGAACCGTGCGACACCGTGCCAGAGTACGGAGCTTGAGTTTCGAGCTCGAGTTTTCTAACAACTCAATATATGTACACAAAATATGAAAGTATAAGACAGAAAAGAACGAAAAACGAAATAATGCAAGGTTCGCTGCCACTGTACCCATTAGTGTCGCGTTGGACACCAAAGCACCGCATTCGGGTTTTTTCTTTCTCATTCAGCGGCCTACTAAAGAGCACTTACACTGTCGTTCAATTATCAAAAGCACTAGATGCGTGCTTTACACACATGAGTCGGTAGGAACCGTGTCGCACCGAGCGGTACTTGTCTGTCCAGCTAAAACATAGAACCGGCCGCCTTTCAATACGTCGAAGAGCATTCGAGTGCTCCCTCAGAAGTTGAATAATCTATTATTTTACGTCCCAAGTTTACAATCCGTCCGCTTTCCTAGCGCTCATCGGGGTTACCCAGATAACACAAGATCGTAATAGAAAGTGCACATTAAATCGTATGCGTTCTTACGCGTTCTCTATTTTGGACTTTTACGGCAAAATCAAATGGAAAATGTCCAAAATATAGGAGGCGTAACGCGTGTCCAAAATACATAAATCACCCTACACTTCAAATAAGTTAATTATTTGTTGAAGTTTCAAGCTGTGAAGTATAGTTTTGAACAGGTATATCTAAACTTCGTCAGCACTATAGAAAGCTCATTGATGAATAGTGTAAAAAGCAGAGAACCTAAATTGCTTCTTAAAGGAACCCCCGATAGTTTGCAAAATAATTCCGATTCTTCCGGACCGATCTTAACGTATAAACTATGACCTGATTTGTGGCAGCTGATATGTTAGTTAAAACCATGCTGATCGAGAGGTAGGGTAAAGTCGTTATTGTCAGGCCACTGTTATGGTCGGGCCACCACGATTTTTTCAGTTTTAGTAACTGGGGATGTACAAGCATTGTAAAACTTCTTACAGTGACAGCTAACTTTTCACAATATTGTGAGGTTCAATCGTGTATTCAAAACACGCGTACTGAATTCACTGATTGAACCAGTACAAAAAAAGTTTTCCAGGTGCAGTTAACTTTTCTTCGAGAAATAATTCATGAAATGCAATTATCGAGAAAAATATTGAAAATTTATTAAATGTGTTGTGCTCTATTCGAAGGCTATTGAAAAATTCCGTCCAGTTAGATGTTTGGGTAGGGTAAGGGGGTAAATGCTACAAAAGCGCTTATTGTAAAGGTCGGGCCACCAGTGTAGTCATGGTTGGGCCATCATAATTTTAACCACAGAAGCGCAATATTCGCTAGAGAACGTCAGTCGCGGGAATTCATTGCAGTAGTACACTTCGGAAAACGTGATTGTAGTAATATTGATTTTACAAGATCACCAAAAATTTCGCAAAGATGTTATTAAAAATAGGATATTTATACTTATATGGGCCGTTGCTCACGAAATTCATTCTTTTGATGTCTCTACATAGAATTTCAATACGTATTTCTTGGATTAAGAGCGGTGGCCCAACCTGTACAACGTGACCCGAGTATGACAACACTTTTCGTCTTAACGTAAATGCCTATAACTTTATTATTATTTAAGCAATCAGTTCAAAATTTTCCAGAAATATAGCTTATTCTTAGACCTTTCCAACGATCTGTTTAGATTTTAAAAATTCTTTTTGAAACGCAAGTTATGGGCGAAAGTCAAAAGGCGGCCCAACCACGACGACATTCCCCTATATGAAAAGTGCATTTGTGCTAAAAAACAGTTCTATTATGTTTGATAATTCACAACGCTTTCGAGCAAGTACAACGTGACCTGATATTCTTTACTGCAAAGAGAGCTGACAGGTGCCAAATTATTGGTCCGTATTTTTCATTAATGGCTGCCACGTTTCTATCAATAGGGCCTGCTAGAGGTAATTTGTTCCAAATGCAAACATTGGAACTGGTCGAACTGTGATTTCAACAAGACGGCACTACATGCCAAACAATACGCGAAACAACGGACCAATTAAGAGGCGAGATTGATGCACTGAGCTTCTCATTTTAGAGTTTTGGTTGTCTAGATGATGTGATTTGACACCTCTAGACTACTTTGTGTTGCGGTACGTAAGGTCTTCCATCTATAGGGTACCAGGGAAAGGCACCAACGGTTGAACTCTTGGAAGATAATGTTACACTGATCATGCGCGAAATGCTCGAAAAAGTGGTGCAAAATTGGACCCTTCGTATGAACCACTTAAGCGTTGTCACGATCAGTATTTTCGCAGAATTATTTTCAAAAACTTTGCAAGTATTGTTTTGCTGCCGTACTCTAACAGCCGGCTGCAAAGCCGCCCAATATGTTGTTTCAGTGCTATGATTTTCTTCCAGCGTTATTTCCCAATTTATCCCAATGTTTAGTATAGGTAAAATAATACCGTGCCTGCGGGTAATTCCGCGCAGCACATTATTCCGCGCACTCATCCTAAAAATCTATTTTTCAACAGTAAATTTCACTAAAACGTCATTAATAAGTATACTATCATGGAATACCATGTTCCTTTAATGTTTTTGTTAAAAACTGACAACTTTTGCTTCGTTCGTCTGGCCAAACCAAAGGCCATTTCATTGCACGCTGACCAAAACGTGATTTCCGAATGTTTTGTTAACAATTGTTCTAAGCGGAGGTCTAAATTATCGGAAGGTTTTTTTCGCTCCAAAAAGTATTTTTTATGATGAATTTGTGCTACATAGGTACATAGATGTACATTTAACTGTTTTATGGAAATAGTTATGAATAACTCATTTTTCTGTTTGTTTTGTTTAAAGATTTGTTGTGATAAATTAGTGTTGTTTATAATTCCGCGCGGATGTAGCAGGATCATATCGGGGAAAAAACGGATAGCAGAATACGCATTACTCTACAGAAAACTTTGTAGACACGATGAAGAAAGTCAAATAAGGTTGTTCAGTACGAAATCTGCGAAAATGACCAGGATTCCGGTCAGTACCTTACGGAATGAAAAGCACCAAATGCACAGTGATCCAAAATCAGTGAACCAAAACGTTCCCACTAGAGTTTTGAGTAGGAAATATTGGTTTTAGGTTTGTGGAATCTTTGCAACAGTTTCTTTAGATTAAAAGATCTTTCGTTTGGTGGAATTCAACTTTTGATTAATCCCCCTACAAGTGAAATGAAAAACTCAGTTTTCTTCAGTTTCAATATAACACACTGATGTGTTCTGCGAAGTTTTAGAGCATATTATTATGAGAAATTTTGCTGAAGACAGTAATCTTCTATCTCTTCAGCGAAGATAGAAAAAATCTACTTCTTAGATATGAATTGTTAAAATCAATTTTTCTATTTTAGCTCTTTCTGTAGTTGTTGTATGATTTTTCCATGTTGTATAAAGTTGTACAAATAGGAAAAATACACAACTTTGCTAAATATAGTATAAATCTGTGGTTGCTTGTTTAGGAACTGTAGAACCTTTAATAAAAAAAAATCCCCAATTTTGACCCCGAATTACTCGACTATCGGCAGCCGGCTACTAAGTAATTACATGAACTAGAAACTATATGAAAAATGCTACGAAATCCAGAAGGTTTCATTCGTAACCGTCTGCCGATATATACTAGTTGAGTAAGTCGGGCTCGAAATTGGTTTTTTTTATATTGAAATTCTACAAAGGGATGTTTTTGGTCGAAATTTGCGTGACGTACTAAATGGATGTCGCCATAGAGGTATACTATATTTGGCATAGTAGTGTATTTTTACCATTTGTACAACTTTGTAAAACATGAAAAAGTCATACAACAATTACAAAAAGAGCTAAAACAGAGTTTAACGATTTTTTCAATCTTCGGATTTTTTATCTTCGCTAAAGAGATAGAAGGTTACTGTCTTCAGCAAAATTTATTATAATAATATGCTCTAAAACTTTGCAGAACACATCAATGTGTTATATGGAAAATGACGAACAATAAATTTTTTATTTTACTTTTAGGGGGATTAATCAAAAGTTGAATTCCACCAAAGGATAGAGCTTTCAATTTTAAGCAACACTTGCAAAGGTTTCACAAACACTTTTCCTACGCAAAATTCATGTGCGCACGTTTTTTTAGTTTTGGACCAATGTGAAATGGCGTAATTTTAGCATCACAAACGAGAATAAAACTCTAAACTATCGAATTACGCTGAACGCGTTTAATACCTTTTCAATAATTGTAAATATGTGTGACAGAAAAATAAAGAAGCAAAGTTTAGTCATCAATATAATTATTATCGCTAAGCTAATTCTAAAATGTAGCGATCGTGTAATGTATCTACTGCCTAGAGGCTATTCAAGGAAATTTGTCCAAACATTTTAGCTTGAGCCATTTTCCGGCTTTATGCAGTTTTAATCTATTATCGTTGATGAGTGCAGTCCATTTTTTATTGAGTTGTTGCCATGTGTTAGCACTCTTTCTTATTATGCTCCAAGATGTTATGCACATGCTTGTTTGTGTTGCTAAGTCTGTTTGTCTATGGTTCCAGTTCCTACCAGAAGTCCGGATCTAAAATGTACTCGTTTCAATTTTAGACTAATTTTGCCTATGGGCTTTCTTAGACTTTGTGTCTGCGATTATTACGATGAAAATATAGTGCGCGGAATTATGTACGCGTCTGAGCGGAATTATAATCAAGTCATAAATTAGTGCGCGGAATAATGTGCACTGACACGTAACCGGCAGAAGCATTTTTTTCTTGTTTATTGGAACTTTACACCAACTGTCATATTTTTCTCATAAAAAGGACTAAAAATTCTATCCGATGGTGAAGTTATGGTTATTCTAACTCACCATTTGAATTTTTCACTCAGATCATAACATTGTCTGCGCCTTAGGTGCGCGGAATTACCAGCAGTCACGGTATGTGTGTAGATTATTTTCCTAAGGAAGAAAAATGGCCTCTATTAAACAAAACATTGTAATTTTATTTCGAATGATTGAATCACCGTTTAATTGTAAGTTTAGATTTGGTTGGTAGACTCATATTAATCAAGCAGGCAATAATGTTAGAGAACATCGCTCAAGTTGAGTAAAACGCTGAAACACATTATCTCATTTGTCAAAAACTGAGTGGACAGAGCCCTGCAAGCCACAATTAAGCACTTTTATTACTGACGTAAACACTTTTATCAACGCTGCTTGCTATCCAAGGCACAATAAAAATATAATTGTATAATAGTATTTATTCAAGCCATTGTTAGCATAAGCTGGCGGCATAAGCTGATAAACTGAAACTGATAAATCGCGATAAAACAGAAGCCACATGAAAGCAATAAATCAGTATTAATTATGGCACTAAAAAAAATTCGGAAAACGAGGTGCGGGAAGACCATATGTTCTCGCAGATTTATCGTCAGTGAAAAGATTCAAACAGTTTTATGAAAAAAATTACTTTTATTCAAAACTATTCCGATAAGCGATGACACTCTCCTATCGTAGTACTCTCCAGCAGTCAATAACCTTGCCACACACCAACTCACTGTTATCAGAAAATACCAGCGACCAGTCGCATTCCACAATTCACTGACGGCAGCAGCGATAAGCAAACATTGCCAAATGCAGTTGCACTTTGCTAAAATAAAAATTATCGCACAAAATTTTAAACAGTAAAAACACAAAAAACCACGTTTCGATAACAGGTTGTCATCCCAGCAGTGAATTCACATTTTATTGCTTCCTTCCTCCAACTTGTGAACACTGTCGGACAACCGTTCGACCAAATGTCGCAGTTCCTGGCTCTGCTGCGAAAGCTTCCGCAGCTCTTCACGGTCCTGCTGTAGCTCGGCACGCTGCATTTGAAACACGAAATCCCACACCGTTTTGTAGCAGCAAATGTCCCCGATCCAGCGATCCCGGCAGACGGAATCCTTCCGGGCGATCTGAATCCGTTGCTGCTGCATGTGAGTTACCGCCGACTCCAACCAGCGACAGTTCCAGAGGTTTTTGCGAAGAGAAATAGCGTTTAGAACGGGAAATGCGTCGAAGAAGTACGGAATGTAGGACAGTCGGTTCTTGCTTAGCGAAAGCGTTTGGAGATGGGCGAACCGAAGGTCCGCCTTGGAGTCCAACGTTTTGATTTTGTTGTCGTACAGCGACAGTACCTTGAGGGCGGTTGCATTGCTGAACAGTTCCAGATCGACGTATTCGATTGAATTATTGTACAAGTATAGTTTTTCCAGACCTTCCAGATAGCGAATTGTTTTCGGAATGACGGTGATGGAGTTGTGCACGATGGTTAACGTTTTAAGGCTTCGATCTTCCTGCGGTTCTATGTCGAATTCGAGCAGACCATTACGCTGAAGGTTGATCTCTGTGAGATTTCGGGATACGATCAATAGCTTCCGGATTTGGGTATGGTTGTACATGTGAAGCAGACGAACACCGATGAACCGTTCGTAGATGTCCTTCGAAAAATTTGGGATGGATCCGGATTTTATGAGCAGAACTGGATGCTTTGGGAATTCGACGTTCTGCACTGTGGTGGAATTGTTGATGATCACATTTTCCAGAAAACAGAAACCGGCCTCGTTAATCACTGAACATTTGTAGGTTTTGGAGGTCACAACCGCCACCGATAGAGTCGCGGAAGCTAGGAATAACCTGAAATTTCACCTTTTTAAACATGTGCTTTCGAACTAAACGGAAAATTTTACCAAAAATTATTTATCTTTCGCATAATTCGTTGAGTAAACTTGACCCGACCGCAGCAAACGATGAACTGAGCAGAAAATGTCGGGACAGACTAGCGTAAGATAAAACTGTTCGTCTCGTTGTTATCAGAGGGTGACCGGCCAGCTCGGTTTGCCAGAAGGAATGCGCGCGTTACTGTAGGCAACAGGCGGCAGGCATCGACCGGACACCGACGGACGACCGACGGTACAGAAAGAAGCCTGAAAGGCGGATTTGCGACGCGACGAAATAGGTTATCCAGTTTAGGCTAGTTTTGGTATCTGGGCGTTCCCTGTCTGTCGTTATCACTTTGCATTTTTGCCGAAAACATAAAATTTGGTATCGGGATTCGTTCGCTTTAGATGTCAATGTCAAACTGGAAATATAATATGTAAAGCAATGTGCAATAGTAAGGCCAAAACAAAACAAAAACTTTAAAAATAATTTCCAATAGCCTAATCACATTTGTGGATGTGGATTTCATGGACTGGAGTATCCAGCAATTCCACGATAAAAGTAGGTACATTTGAAAATGCTCTGATTTTAGTCATTACTTGTTACTTCTCTGAAAATTATAGACCTAATTTTTCTATTGTTTCTAGGGACCCCGTTTTTACATTGTTCCTAGAAATTCCGTTAAAATACGTCTGTCTTTTAATATCCAAACCGTTGAAATTGGTTCAGTCAGTAGTTTAAAAGTTTCGCATTTCGAAAATTGTCCGATTGCCAAAAAGAGAAAACAATATGATTTTTTTCGACAGCCATAACCCAAAAGCGAGTACCGTAAGCGCCAAATAAAAAAACTGCTTTTAAATTTTCCTGGAATGTGGTACAAATTTTGAATAGGGGTTCAGTTATTTAGAGATCATGCCGATTTAAAGGATTCTAGATAGGATTGGAAGGATTGGAATCAATTTTCTTAGTCCTACTCTACCCGAATAAACAAAAATGATTTGCACAAAGCCTCTGGGATTCCACGCGTATAAATCGTATGCGTCTTTGGTTAGGAATTCTGCAGAGATTCATACAGATTGCCATGCTTATTGAACCAGGTTTCTTGTATGAGAATCCAACTGTTGTTGGAATCCCCGAGATATCAATCGTTTACTAACAAATAGGAATTCCCGGAATTCTGAATGCAGGATTCCTGGTGTGTAACAAAAATGGCATTTTCTGATCTTTAAAGGCTTTTTTCGGAGATTTGGAGTTTAATTTTGGATCTGTTATTTTTTTTCAGCGGTGAAAGGCGTTTTCTATGGTTCTGAGCCTAATTTGAAATTTTTTTTTCGCCATTTTTGACCTTAATAAGTGTTTTTTGACAATATTTATTGAGTCTTTTCTGGCATTAAGAGTCGCCTCTCAGTGTTTCTGAGCTTAACTCTGCATCATGCACACTTTTGACCAAAACGCCTGGAAAATTTTAGAGGCATTTTCAGATATTTTATATTCCGATCTCCAGGGCAGTTTTTCGGCGACTTTATTTAGTTTTATTTGTGATCTGACTTCAAACCCCATTTTCAGGCGAATTTTTTTTTCCTTTTTCCAACATTTATAGACATTTTTGGTATCGCTGAACTTGTTTTCTTCGGACTTTCCTGATCTTTAAAAGTGTTTTCAGGAAATCTGAGGGTTATGTTGGATCCCTTCAGAGGATTTAGACACTTTTTTAATACTTTCTCTTGGATCTTTTGGATCTTCTTCAGCAGCGTGTTCTGGGTCTCGGAGGTCAATTTGGTTTTATTGAAATCGGCCTATTCGGACCTTTTGGTGAATTTTTCGGCGATTTAAATTAAAATTTTGGATCATTTTATTTTCAACTTGTCCTGATCTTTAGAAATATTTTTCTACAATTTTGAACTTGATTTGAGATTTTTTTTTAGTTTTTTAACGTTTAGAAGCGTTTTTCGGTCAATTTTAGTTTAATTTGAGATCATTTGCTCCGGATTCTTCTGACCTTCAGAAGCGCTTTAGCGCCATTCTGATCTTAATTTGGAATTACCTTTTAGGCCTTCTCTGGCATTTAAGGGAGTTTTTCGGTGATTTTGAGCTTAGGGTCCTACGTCACCGATGTGGTCGTGTCTTGTATATTTCGCCCTTTTCTGGCATTTAAAGGCGTTTACTGAACTTGTTTTCTTCGGATTTTAGTGACCTTTACTGAGTGTTAACTTATTACTTATCATTAAACTTTAATTAAACACTTATTAAACTTTTTCTGGACTTAAGGGGAGTTTTTCGGCAACTTTATGTTCAATTTGGGATAATTTTCTTTTCGCTTTTTTTTCTGATTTTTAGATATATTTTTCTACGATTTTGGCTTGATTTGGGATCATTGACTTATTTTACCTTTTCTAGCCTTTAAAAACGTTTTCAAAAATTCTTTGCTTAATTTGCGGTCTTTTTCTTGGGCCTTTCCTGTGCTTTAGAAACATTTTTCAGAATCACATGATATTCACATTCTGAGCATTTCCTTTCCGGACTTCTCCGAACTTTACGCACGTTTGTAGTTAATTTGAAATGATTTTCTTTCGGCCTTTGGGTTCTATTTTGGATTAGGGTGATTTATCTGTTTTGGACTGGCGTTACGCATACTTTATTTTGACAACTTACATTTAATTTTACCATAAATGTCCAGTATAGAGTATGCATAACGCCTGTCCAAAATTATCACCCTATTATCGGTTGTGACTTTTAGAAACGTCGTTTAGAGATTTTCAGCCTAATTTGGCCTTTTCTGCCATTCAGAAGCTTTTTCATAGATTCTGAGGATGATTTAAGATCACCTCTGACGAATTTTTTGGAGATTTTGAACTTAATTTGGAATTATTTCTTTTTGACGTTTTCTGAGACATCTATTGGAAGCGTTTTTGGAAATTCTGAGCGAAATTAGAAGGGTATTCAAGAGTCCGATGGTTCATTTGAAATAACTTCAGAGCAGTTTTTGGCGATTCGAGATTTAATTTTGGACTGTTCTGGAGTTCAGAAGTGTTTTAAAGAGATATTTATTAAGTACTAGCTGACCCGACTAACTTCTTATTGCCACAAATTAAAATGTGTTGTACATAAATCGTGAATCTGTCACAATCTCGAGTTTAGCAAGTTTCTGAGGAGCTCAACCTTAGATTCATTTCTGGCAGTTACGTCACTTTTAAAGCATGGGTATACAAATTTTCAATTTTTTCCCCACAGTAAAGTAGAAAACAATCCCCCCGTTACTTAGCCAAATAAAATAAAGCGGATAACACTTAAATATTCGCCATGATTGTATAACATTTCGCCGAATACCATTTCGCGAAAGTTCTTACGCGGAATGTACCATTTCACGGAAAACCTTTTCGTGGAAAGTATCATTTCGATCCTCTAGGTGATCCGCTCCTTACTCGTTGTCGGTCGTTCGGACCCAACTGAAGGAAAGTAATAGAGGTCAGTAGATCTAGGAAAACAAATAAACCTAGACAGAGGTGATTTCTGCGGGGGCTGCAGATAGTTTTTGGTTTGGTCTTGTTATTGTCTGTTATGTTTTATGAAAGAGTCTAAAATTTCTCGAGTTCGATTAGTTTTTGAGCTACGCAAAAATTTCTGTTTTATTTGTATGAGAGTCCTTATTCCCCAACCACAGGGGTGAGGGGTCTCATTCAAACCATCATAAAAAACTCCTACCTACAAAATCCTCCACATGCTAAATTTGGTTCCATTTGCTTGATTAGTTCTCGAGTTATGAGAAAATTTGAATTTCACTTGTTTAGGAGCCCCCCCTCCTAAAGTGAGCTGGGGTCCTAATTAACCATAGAAAAAATTCATGCCTCCAAAAACCTTCACATGCCGAATTTGGTTCCATTTGCTTGATTAGTTCTAGAGTTATGAAGAAATTTATATTTTATTTGTATGGGTGGGTACCCTCGTAAAGGGGGGAGGGATCGTAATTCCCCTCCTAAGGAGCGAAGGGGTCTCAATGCACCATAAAAAAAATTCTCGTCTCCAAAAATACCCACATGTAAAATTTTGTTCCATTTGCTTGATTAGTTCTCGAGTTATGCAGAAATTTGTGTTTCATTTGTATGGGTGTCCCCCCCCCCTCTTAGTGAGGGGAGGGGTCTCTAACCATCATAAGAATCTTCCTCGGCTCCAAAAACCCCTACATGCAAATTTTCACGCCGATCGGTTCAGTAGTTTTCGATTCTATAAGGAACATACCGAAAGACAGATAGGCAGACAGAAATCCATTTTTATAGGTATAGATTTGACTTCTTTCTAGCTTTTACGGCAAGCGAAATTGCGATTAATTAAGTATGGATTATTTTTTATTAACCTTTTCTACTCTTTACAGGCATTTTTCGACGATTTTGGAATTATTTTGAATTAATTTCTTTTCGGCCTTTCTGACCTTTAGAGACATCGTTCAAAGAGAATTTCTGAACTTAATGAAGTTGAAAAAATTTGGGATTTTGTATAATTTGAGCTTACTTTTGTATCATTTTTTCTCCGTCCTTTTCTGACCTTCAACATTATTCAAAGGATTCTGAAGTTATTTGGGAATCTCTGTTATAGACTTTTTCCGATCTTTAAGGGAGTTTTCAGCAATTATGAATTTAATTTTGGATCGTTTTCTTCTCCGGTTTTTCTGACCTTTGGAGTCGGTCTTTGGTGATTTTCAGCTTGATTTTCAGCGTTTTTCGGAGATTCTGAGCTTCATTTGGAATCATTTTCTTCGGACTTTTCTGTGCTACAGGAATATTTTTCTGATTCTGAATGTAGTTTGGGATTATTTTCTCTTACGGTCTGTTCTTGCCTGTTAAGAGACGATCTGTGGCGAATCGATTCTAATCCTAATGTGAAATCATTCTCTTCAGACTCTTCTTTCAGACTTTTAGCAGACATTAGCAGCGTTTTTGCACGTTTTGAGCAGCGATTAATTTGAGATCTCTTTTTTTTTAGTCGGTTAAGGACATTTATTAACGATTTTGGATAATTTTCATTTTAAGAGTTTCTGATCTTTAGAGGCGTTTTTCAGAAATTCCGAACTTAATTAGGTGGATTTTCTTTGTACTTTGTGCCTTTGGATGTGTTTTTGGGGATTCTAAGGTTAATTTAAGATTTTTCAGCAATTTTGGGCTCAATTTTGGATTTTATTCTTTCTGGCCTCCATTTTTATTTATTCTGGGATTACTTTGGGATCAATTTTGTTTGCGGTCTTTTCTGGCCCTTAGAGGCGTTTTTCGACAACTTTTAGCTAAAATTTGGCGTCATTTTCCTTGAGTACTTTTGATCTTAAAAACTTTACGAGGGACTCTGAGGTTATGGAAGGATTCTTTTTTTTTCGGACTTTCCTTATTTACTTGTATATGGCTATACACGGTCATGATGTAGACTATTTTGGAAACTGAGGAAGCGTTTGATGCGAGGAATGATTAATTGGATGAACTGGAAAATTTCGAATAGACCAAATATACTTCGGGTGATGGAAGGTTGGGTTTGCACCCACGATCATTCGGTTGGTACCCAACTGTTTTGCTAATTAAACTACCGCCACCCACTATGTGAGATAGTCTAATATCAAATTTTGTGTTTTTCTCCCATTTATATCACACCCCGTATACGCGTTACACACTTTTCCGTGCGACGATATTATTATTATTTGTATGACTGCTCTTTGTTTCGACCACCGAGCAGATAAACTGTTATCTACTCGGTTAGTGTGATAGAAGCAAAGCAGTACGTTGCCGAAGTTTACACGGCAAGTCTTGCATTAAATTCAACATCGGGTGCGTTTTCCTCTCTTATTTACTAGTATACGGCTATACGTGGCCATGCCGTAACCTGTTTGGAATGTGAGAAAAGCTGGGCGGCGGTAGTTTAGTTAGCAAAACAGTCGTGTGCCAACCGAAAGATTGTGGGTGCGAATCCCACCTGCCATCACCCCGAAGTATATTTGGTCTATATCGAAATTTTCCACAATGCATCCAATTAATCAGTCTTCGCATCAGACACTTCCCCACTTTTTAAAATACTTTTCTGACCTTCAGAAGCGTTTTGCAGGTATTCCAAGGTTAATTTGGAATATCTTTTTAAGCCTTTTGCGGCCGTTCGAAGAATTTTTCGACGACTTTGACGACTTTCTTTTGGTGATTTGGCGCTAATTTTGGTTTAATTTTCTTCGGACTTCTGTGCCTCAAAAGGATTTTTAGATATTCTGAGGTTAATTTGGTATCATTTTGTTCGGAATCTCCCGACCCTCAAAAGCGTTTTTAAATGGATTCTGAGGTAAATAGGGCGTTCGGCTTTTTCTCACTTCTAGGGGAGCTTTTGGCGATATCTTAGCGCTTGAGTTTAGCGCAATTTGTTTTGGGACCTATTTTGGCCGTAAAGAGGGTTCTAATTTTCTTCAAAACTTGTGTACATCCTTTTCGAATAATTTTTATTTCTTAAATCTCGGTTTATCTGTATCTTATATCTTTATTGAAATTGCTGCGCTACGTAACAGTCAATGTTTTAAGTGTTCTAAGTAGATGACCGTGCCAAAATCATTTTCGCAACATAAGTTGGGAAAAGCAGGGTTATTTTCTTTATTTCTAGCTATAAAAAAACAGTTCAGTACAGCCAATGCTTAAGATCACGCCAACCGAAGATTAACCTCAACTATCTGCAACATTATCAAACAGCAACCTATTTACAGTAAACTCCTTTCCATCCCGAAGAAAAAAATAATCAAAAATGGCTTCCGCTCCAATCTGATCCCAGTCCGCACCAGTGCAGTTGGGCGAACCCTGTTTTCTTCGGCGCTAACACAACCGGAAAAAGTGGTAATAAATTTAACCGACTTTCGGAACTCGAATATCACGTTCCTCCACACATTTTCTCCTTATCTCGATTCTCTGCTTTTCGTTAATTCCGTTGAGTGTACCGAAACACCCCGAAATTATTTTCACACATAATTCTAGGACCGCTAGTCAAATGGAGGAAGTCTATTTTTTTTTAGCGGTCCACGCTTACGATCACAGCACATCGGTGGGTGGTAAGGCAAATGCAATTTTGTTTATCCTTTTTTCATTGGGACGACGTGCTATTGCACTACAAGCTGCTGACTGGCTCTCGGGTGGTCGGTCGGTCGTTCGTTCGTTCGGAGAGAGTGCAGCAAAGACTTTTTCGAATGCAGATTGTAAACTTCTGTGTGCATGCCTTTCATGTTGTGCCTGCCAGTAGGTAATGGAAAAGTTTCGCCAGTCTTCTGATAAACCCTTCACTTTCGGGCGTGGATAGTTGTAAAATTGGATTAAAAATAGCGTTTGTAGCAAATTCCGTGTGATTTTGATGGGCAAACTGCGGACGGGGGAGGCGCAGGCGAAATTGAAAATTATTTTCAAGAGCTAACCACCGAATTGTAAGTTTCGCCGCGTTTATAGCGAAAGTTTTTTCCCTTCGTCCGGAATTACTAAGTTAATTGCAGTTTTTCGCGAAGCGGAAATAAATGCTATAAAAGTTAATACTGCTGTGGTATTTATTTTTGGAAGTGATATTTTTAATTTTGGTTCCGATGAAAGGCGCTACGCTAATAGGTTTTATTTTATAAAAGAATTTTTCGTAAGCTCTGGGTATTTTGCTATTGCAACACTGTGAGCAACTGGATCCAATTATTGTTATTAAAGGGATTGAAAGCCACTTGAATGCAGCTAAATATGCAGTACATGCGAATCACTATAAGCGCAGTCCACCATTGTCGATAAAATCTATTATTCAGCATCTCGTTTCCTCGATCACAACATTAATTACTCATTCATATATGCTAGAATGATTCATAATATCAACCGCTCACCAGCTTTACTAATTATTCGTATATTTTCCTGTGAAAATGCACTCATATTTTGCTTGTTCCCGATATGAAATTAAATCCGATTAATGTGAAAATGATATTTTCTGTCCTTTCATAAGTAGCTTTAGATGGTATAACAAAAGACAAGAATCTAAAAAAAATGAATGCAAAACAGCCATCATGCAGACACGCCACATTTTCTGAATCAACATCGCGAATATCCTATGTAAAACATCAAAGCGATTTGATATGGCGGAACAACCAAAAACCGGAAATATGCTGACATCGAGAGCAACATGCTACTGGAGAGGACAGCACCAGAGTTGCATTTGCATTCTCTGATTCGTAAATGTGAGTGTGTGTGCATCACGAATCATAAAATATTCACCCACGTACTCTCGTCGGTTTTGCTAATGATAACACCGCATTCGTTGCACTTGCAATCGGTTAATGACACCGAGAAGGGACACAATGCGTGGTACACCGAAAGTAACTTCGTTTTGGTTCATAAATTTCGAGAACTCTGATTCTAATTTTCAAATTTCAAACACTTCAGGCCCTTGTTTTTTTTACTAACTATAAATTTTTACGGAACAAATATATTTTTTTCTCAACTCAAAAATTTGCAAAAATATTGCACACGCGGCAAACTCTCAGTGTGCACTGCTGGTTTGGTGTAAACAACAAACTCGATTTCGTGTTTTAGGGGGCGTTAACCGCATCAATCACAACTTGGTGGCACTATTCGCACCCACCAACTTATCTGACTGGCGAGTCGCGTGTGTGTGTGTGAAGCGTCCCGGATGTCAGTTTCCCTCGAGACATCAGTGATATTGCCAAAATGGGACATATGTATTTGACCTCCGAATTGCATTTTAGTGAAAAGTTAAATGATAACAAAAATTTAAATTTTACCTGAATGTTTCAAAGCAATATGTGATACAGATTTTCAGTAGTAAAAGGTGTACACCCTTAACTACAGATGTGCATTAAAGCAGCAACTACAATATTCCATTTCACTCGACAGTCACGTGAAATTCAATACAATGTAGCTCGCCAGTATACTTCCTTCGTCCGTTCGTTCGTACTAAGCACAAACATCAACCGAACAAATGCACTGAAAGTGCAACCATATCGAATTTTAATTAAATTTATCACCCATTTTACTCCACTTAACCTATCAATTTTGATTAAAACCCGAAACAAGACGCAAGGAAATTTCCGGCATGTCCGTTGTATCTTCCTAGGCTTCTGGGTTCAGTTGAACCGAACAGATTCAGTTGTTGTCCTGTGCTAAGGCTGCACATTGCATGCTACCTATGTACCTACCAGCCCCAACCAGTCGTCCTCCACCCGGCGGAAGTGATCGGCGTAACAAGAATCAACTCAGACCTGCTGCTGCTGCTGCTGCGGTCGACTGACCCACCGGCCACGTGTGTAGACCGTAGGCCTCAGCATGCAGTGCAGTGTCGGGTTTCCGTGCCTTCTGCCGAGAGTTCGGCCTGTTCCTGTTCCTCTTCCGATCGAATGTAGTGGTGATGGGGTGTGGTTATTGAAATGCAGGCCAACCACACACTACTCGCACATCTTGACGACTGCCGCTCGCCGTCCGACGACGTTCGGTCAACACTTTCCCAACGTTCCTGGCATAGACAAGCAGCATATAAAATGCAATTACAAGGGGGTACGATGCGGCAGCTGTCCTACCAAAGCAATGTAGTGTAACTTCTTCGGTAAGGAACCATCGCCGGCACATTGTAAGATATGGGACAACTGTAGCGAACGGACGTCACCGGTGGTGACCGGATCGATGGACCGTAAATTATTCCGAACATGCGTTTAATGTCAGGTAGGAATTTAATTTACTTTCTCGCTCAGCCCATATCCTTCGAGCCGTTGCGTGAAATTCGAAACTTAACAGTGAGTGACGTATTAAAAAGGCAAAATTTTATGGGTGAGAGAGAACTTAGTTAACACCATGATTGCATGATACTGAAACAGAATATCATTCATTTTTTAAACTCAATGTTGAAGATGAAAAGTTGAAAATTGAAGGGAAGAAGGGTCAAGTTCTTAAAGACGTTTATACCCATGGCTTTGCTTGCTGGCTGGATTTGCTAAAACTTTCTATAATAGAAAATCATTTCCATAGCAAAATTGGTAGCTCATGGTGTCCCGTAACGCTAGAATGTATCATTTGCTGCAAGGGAGGCCATGCATTAACGTGGCACATGTTGTCTTCCAAGAAGACTTAACGGCGCAAACCAAAGACTTGAACACAAAAAAGGGGTCCAACACGGCTAATTCACGAGTCTATTACGCTAAGAAAATAATGTTTAAATTGCACGAAAATAATGCACGCGCGGTATGGCATGTTGCGCCGTCTTGCGGAAATCACAGGTTCTTCGCATTGAGGGCACTCAATTGCGGTACGAAAAAGTCGATGATCAGAATTTTCAGGATGCAACGGTGTTTCGACATTGGTACGAGAATTTTCGCTCCAAATGAGGCAGTTTTGCATATTAACGTGATATAAGCCATCAATTCGTTTGAACGATTACGATGTGTTTCTCTAAATAGGGTTTCATTACTCTTTAGTTGTGATTTTTTAAATATAGTACAGTACATAAATGATCGTACTTTATGATTAATCTTTCATTTGAATCTCCACTCTATCGAAAAAGGTCCTTCTGATGAGAAAACTGCTTATAAAAATATGGACTTCAAAATCAAAATGGACAGAAAACAAAAAGAATACTTAAAGCTGAACGGATGACATGCCAACATTACATTTAGGAGAAGAAAACCAGCGGATTTCGCATTAAGCTTTCGAGTAACGCAAGCTGAAATGTTTATTATAATTCATACATTACTCGCGTTCATTATAATTTATACAATACTCTCAATCTTCATGTCCCTATTAACCTATAAACACATTTTTTAAAATTCAAAACATATCAAAATTGAAATTAAAATTTAAAAAAAAATAATGAAGTCGCATTGAAGACCAGTCAGCATATAAAGAAAAAGATGGAAAAAATAAGAAAACTAAGAAAACTAAATTGATAAATAATTAAAATTAGCATTAAGCAACCATAACATTTAAACAAAACTGATATAAATTGGAATGAAGTTGTTCAAGTGAAAGTAAAATTAAACTGTATTAATTATTATTAAAATTGCACTAAGACCTAGATCCTATTTGTTATTGGCATGTTGGTCATTCAAAGCCAAAATTATGCAGGCCATATTAGGTATGAATAATTGTCCTAATTTCAATTCGTAAAGTTAATAAATACAACTGCAACCGTATTCCAATCCAAAAATAAACCGACCAGGTTAAAACAAATATTTTTGCATCCAATCGCCTGATTGCGTGATCCAGTGTAGTTTTCGGCAGCTCACGGGAATGATCCACGACTGCTCTTGCGCTTGGCCCGAGTACAAAAATTCAAACGTATTAGTATTGGAACTGGTTTTTATTAAAGACTAGCTGACCCGACAAACTTCGTATTGCCACAAATTAACCTGTGTTGTACATAAATCATGAATCTCGGATGATCTTTGTCACAATCTCGAGTTTTGCAAGTTTCTAAGGAGTTCAACCTTAGATGATTCATTTTGGCAGTTACGTAACTATGAAAGCATCCCAGGTAACCAATAAGCATCACCAATGCCATTCAAATATAGGCCAATAAGCATTTAAGTCGCCTTAAATGCTACTTAAATGCTATTTTGGCAAAATATACAGATACTTTACTGATAACCTTCTTATAGTGCTGACAATGCTAATTTACAGCTAATTACCGACACGAAGAATTTGAATACAATTTTGGATGCCAATTTACAACACCTATGTAGTCAAAAAGCTCACATACAATAACGTGCAGTATAAAATGCCAGATACGCTGATTTGCTGCTTACGTTAAGGCTTATTAGTTACCTGGAATGGGTAGTTTAATATACAAATTTGCAATTTATCCTCACAGTAAAGTAGAAAATAACTCCCCTGTCCTCTCATTGCATAGCCAGAAAGCGGATAGTAATATTCGCCATGATTGTACAACAATACGCCGAATATCAGTTTGCGAAAAACCTTAAGCGGAATGTACCATTTCACGGAAAACTTTTTTGTGGAAAGTACCATTTCGCGATCCTCTCCTTACTCGCTGTCGCTCGTTCCAGGAAACCCAGGCAGACCTAGGAAAATAAATAAACCTAGACAGTAGTGATTTCTGCGGGGAGTTGCCTCCCCACAATGGCCGGCGCTTCCGATGGCGGGTGGCCGGCAACACTCGCGGCCGTCTCGTCCTGAATGATCTAGTGTTACTATAGATAGTTTTTGTGGTCTTGTTATTGACTAATGTTTTATGGAAGAGTCTCGAATTTCTCGAGTTCGATTAGTTTTTGAGTTTCACAAAATTTTTTGTTTTATTTGTATGAGAGTCCATACTATCATAAAATAAATTCAAGACTCAAAAATCTCCTACATGCTAAATTTGGTTCCATTGGCTTGATTAGTACTCAAATTATATAAGGAAATTTGTATTTCATTTGTATGGGAGCCAACCCTCTTAAAGAGGAGATGGGTCATAACTCGCTTTCTAAAGAGGAGAGGGGTCTCAATTCACCAGAGAAAAAAAATGCCTCCAAAACTACTTACATGTCAAATTTGGTTCCATTTGCTTGTTTAGTTCTCGAGTTATGAGGAAATTTGTTTTTCATTTGTATAGGAGCCCCCCCTCCTAAAGTGGGAAGGGGTCCTAATTCACCATAGAAATTATTCTTGCCTCCAAAAACACCGACATCCCAAATATGGTTCCATTTGCTTGATTAGTTCTCGAATTATGAGGAAATTTGTATTTCATTTGTGTAGAAGCCCCCCTCTTAAAGTGGGGAGGGATCCTAATTCACCATAGAAAATATTTTTGCCTCCAAAAACCTCCACATGCCAAATTTGATTCCATTTGCTTGATTAGTTCTCGAGTTATGAGAAAATTTGTATTTCATTTGTACAAGAGCCCCCCCTCTTAAAGTGGGCATGGGTCCTAATTCACCATCGAAAATTTTCTTGTCCTCGAAAACCTTCACATGCCAAATTTTGTTCTATTTGCTTGATTAGTTCTCGAGTTATGCAGAAATTTGTGTTTCATTTGTATGGGAGCTCCCCCTCTTAAAAGCGGGAGGGGTCAATTCCCACAAGGGTCTCAATTTACTATACCCACATGCCATATTTGATTCCATTTGCTCGATTAGTTCTCTAGTTATGCAGAAATTTGTATTTCATTTGTTCATCCTAGGGGGGGAGAAGTCTCTTACCATAATAAAAACCTTCCCCGGCCCCAAAAACTCCTACATGAAAATTTACACGCCGATCGGTTCAGTGGTTTTCGATTCTATAAGGAACATACGGACAGACAGACAGAAATTTGTTTCATTTGTATGGCAGCCCCCCCCCCCCTCTTAGTGGGGGACGGGTCTCTTACGATTACTTAAACCTTTCCTGGCCCCAAAATCCTCTACATGCAAATTTTCACGCCGATTGGTTCAGTAGTTTTCGATTCTATAAGGAACATACGGACAGACAGGCAGAAATCCTTTTTTATAGGTATAGATTGGTGTAAAATTGATATTTATTCACCGCTCGAAAGGCTTAAGAGGATATTTTTTGTTGACATAATATTGCGCTTAGCTTATCAAGTTTGAACACAAAAACAGACACTCGAAAAATGCTGCCATTTATTTATCATACACAAATCAAATCAAATTCAATCCAAACCCCTTCCAAATTCGATGCAATCCAAGCCTGATTGAAACCCTGTCCAAATCCAATCCCATTCTAATCAAAATTCTTCCATACGAATCCAAATCTCATCCAATCCTAATCCAGTCCAAAACGAATCCAAATCCAATTCAAGCCCAAATAGAATCCAATCCAAATTCAGTCCAGATCTAATTCAAGTCCAGTTCAAATCCAGTCCAAATCCAATCCCAATCTAATCAAAATTGTTTCGAAATCCAGTCCAAACCGAATCCAAATTCAATACAATTCGAATCCAAGTTAAATCCAATCCAATCCAAATTCAATATTAAAATCTAATTCACATTCATTCCCAATGTGATCTAAATTCTTTCGGAATCCAATCAAAATTCAGTTGGAATTAAATCCAATTTAAAATCCAATTCAATCCAAACCTGATCAAAATCCAATTTCAATCTAATGAAAATCCTTTCCAAACCCAATCCATATCGAATCGTCCTATCCAATCTAAATCCAATCAAAATCGAATCCAAATACATTCCAATCTAAATAAAATCCAATCCAAATCCAATCCAAATTCAGTTCAAATCTAATTCAAATCCAGTCCAAATTCAATCCAAATCCACTGACGTTTCTGGAGCGTCTTATTACAATACGAAACCTGAAATAAAATAAAAAGAAAACTTTATTGACCAAACTCGTGTTTTAGTCTTTTGACCTTAAAATGCGGTCAGGCATATATTAATATTTTTTTTTGAAACGATGGTTCTACAATGTAAATGATGAAGTCCAGCGCCTCTGTGGTTCATAGGTACACGGGGGTACCAACGAGCCACATGCCCTGGCGGGTGGTGTGGGTTCAAATCCGGTTATAATCTCAGATTATAGCTTGGTTCGACCCATGCAACTTCCAGCATTGGACAAAAGGTAGGAGTCACAAAGACAACTTGTTAAGCGTAGCTACCTATTACCACCCCTCCCCCCCTCCTATCCACTCTTTCCCCTTCATTCCCAAGAAATCCTTCTTTATTACTTTCCCTTACCGTCCCTTCATCAATTGTAGAACCATCGTTTCAAAAAAAATATTAAGAAAACTTTACAATTAAATTTTACTATTTAAATTTATTCGTGACAGATACGACTTGCAGTCTTCATCAGTGTCTGTTTTCGAAGTTCGCCATTTCCAATCCAAATCTAATCCAAGTTTAATCCAAATGCCACCCAAATCTTATCCGATCCAATCCAAATCCAATCCAAATCTAATCCAAAATCAGTTTGAATGGAGTACACAACCAATCCAAAACTAGTACAAATCGAAATCAAATTTTAATCAAAGTGCAATCCAAGTAGAATTCAAATTCAATCCAAACCCAAGCCAAATTTCATCCAAATCCGATCCATTTGGATGTGATCTAATCTAACTTCTCTCTAAATGCAATCCAAATCCTATCCAAATCCTATCCAAATCCAATCCAAATCCGACCCAAATCTCAACCAAATCCAATTCAAATCTAATCTAAGTTCAATCCAAATCCAATCCAAAACCAATCCAAATCCATCCCGAATCCTATTCGTATCATATCCAAATCCCATCCAAATCCAAGGGCCCTATTCTCACAGTCACTTCACCTAAATTTTTTGGGCGAAAGCACAATTTGCGGTTTTCAGAGTCACTCAGATGACTCCGCTCATCTGGGTGACTGTACATATCAAATGGGGCCTGCAAGGTGAGGTGAGGGTGACTGTTCGATAAGGACGGGTGGAAGAAGTGAGGTGAGGTAAGGTGACCGTTCGATAAGGACGGGTGGGAGAAGTGAGGTGAGGTGAGGTGACTGTGAGAATAGTGCCCCAATCCAAATCCAAAATTTGGACACCCCTAAACATACACAGCTTCGGAAATACATTAACAATGAGTGAAATATTTTGCAGAGTGGTAGACGTATGTCTGTTCTTTCTGAAAATATGACACTTGTTTATATTACAAGCGCTCAACGTAAAATGGCATCGAAAGAAGAGCAAGTGCGAAAAGCAATTGTGTGTGGTCGCAATGAAAATCTGGATCTCTCGTAAAGAAAACTTGCCAAAAAGCTTTGATTTCCTCCAAGCACTGTTGACAGTGCTTTAAAATCGTTCGATACTTGCTTGACAATAGCTAGGAAGAAGGAAAGTGGAACAAAAACGGTTCTGAAGAACCACCACAAGGATGCGAAGGTAAAACCAATATTACGGAGGAGACCATATCTTTCTGTACGTACCATTGCTCGTAAAATAAAAATGTCGCCAACATTCGTGCACACTTCTAACCAACGACAAGGCATGAAGTCTTTTAGGGTGAGGACTGTGCCAAACCGAAATGATAAGCAAAATACGACGGCCAAAACACGCGCTCGTAAGCTTTATCGTGAATATTTAACGAAGTTTTCATGCGTTATAATGAACGATGAAACGTATGTCCTAGAAGACTTTAAACAGATTTCTGGTATGTCTTTTTACACTGCCATGAAACGGAATGGCATTGCAGAGCATTTTAAGACAAAGAAGAAAGCCAAGTTCTCCAAAAAATATTTAGTATGGCAGGCCATATGCAGCTGTGGTCGAGCAAGCAAAAGTTACATCACTACGGGAACGGTTAACAAGGAAATATGCCGTGAAGAATGCCTGCAGAAACGATTGTTACCGTTTCTACACAGCCATGATGTACCCTCGCTGTTTTGGCCTGATTTGGCATCCTGTCACTACGCCAAAGATGTTTTGGAATGGTATGATGCTAATGGAGTCCATATTGTACCGAAGGAGGCGAATCAATCTAACTGTCCAAAGTTACGCCCCATCGGGCGGTATTGGGCTTTGGTGAAGAGAGAGCTATCCCAGCATAAACAACAAGCAACAACTATAGATAAATTTCGAAAATCTTGGACAAACGCAGCTAAATTGGTTGCCAACAAGTCTGCACTGACCCTCATGGCAAGGGTAAACTCCAAAGTTCGCAAAATTTTTCATGCAGACCAAATAAGTAATATTAATTTGTTTGATAATTATTAACGACACACACATAAATGACATAAATTTGTTTCATGGATTAAATTTCTAGCAAATTTGTTTTATTGCAAAATTGAGCTGTCCCGATTTTGTCGCGAACAAGCCTTAATCTCATTGCAATTCAAATCGAATCTAAATCCCATCCAATTCTATTAAAATTCCGTCCAAATCCAATTCAAATCAAATCCTGTCCAAATCGAAATCCTATGTAAATTTATTCCAGTCCAAATCCCATTCTAATCCCATCCTAATCCAATCCAAATCATAATCAAATCTACTCTAAGTCCATTCCAAATCTAATCCAACCAAAGTCTTATCCGAATCCAATCCACCTTGCACTCTAAATCCTATCCAAATTCAATCCAATCCAAATTCTATCAAAATCCTTCCCAAATTCATGTCCAATCCAATTCAAATCCAACCTAAATCCATTCCAACTCTAATCTAAATTGTAAATTCGACAATCGGAAGCAAACAGAGTTCTTAAGATCTTTTTTCGTACCTTAGGTGTCTGCTTGCGTGTGTTTAATCGGCGTGAAATTTGTAACTCGGCTATAACAAAGAGTTTCGATTGATAAAACTACCTTCCGACCAACGGGCCCACTCTTCAGAAAGTTCTTATAACCTCTTTAAGAGTCAAGTTATAATGAAGCTTAAGCAGTCTTATCACATTTCTGCAGAAACCAGCAATAAAACCGATGATGCTTTTCGCTGCTTGACAATCACCACCATTATTTAATGAAGCTTTTCGCTACACAGCTATAAAGCATACAGCTTGCCCTGGTCAAAAGCTGAATCAGTCTACCAGCTTCGTTAACTTGAAAATACATCCGTGAGTAGAAAAGTCAAAATTTTACTCAGATCAGCCTCCTGATCGATTTTGGTTTACAGCGACCATATTGAAATATCCTATAGAATAATTAATAAATTGTCAGCAGTCTCCGTTCGTTTGCAGCATATGCGCATTAAATTTTTCCGACTTGTTGTCTAACTGTATACACTATTCAATCTTCTGTAATGCTCACACAGCGAAAGCGAGCGACGCTTGGAATCTGTCCTAAGCGCTGCCATTTTCTCAGTCTTGAGCATACGAAGCTTGTGGGTCAGTCTTCTCTTGAGCAGCGTTAGTTTGATTGCTTTTTCTGGGCTGACTTGACTGGCAAGCTGTAAGTTTACAAAATTCGATCAAACAGTGGTACAATGACAATGGCGTCACTGAGAAGACTCTAGGTGTGGAATCCAGCCAATACACTGGAGCTAAAGTTATTTTGGGAATTCTGGTAGATTGTGAAAGGTATACTGAAACAGTAGGATGACACTGTAAGCGGCAAGAAAGATTTCAAGCAAAAATAGTATTTGATTATCAAACAAGAAGGAAAAGAGCTGGTGGAAACGATAGTGGGTTGTTTTCGGGGAAATGTACGATCAATCGATTAAAGTAAGAAGTAAGGTTGTCACAATGGCGTACAATAAACATAAAACCAGTAATGTATGTCCAATACTTGTAAAATGTGACCTTGAATGCATTCTATCAATCGTTAAACTTGAGCTACGCTTTGGTGGCGCAAAACAAGAATATGAAAAATGTTCTTGCGTTTCACCACCTTCATCCCATGTTGAATTATTCTATGCTAAGAACTTTTATCAATGTACCAGAAACACGTGTATTTGTTCTCGTATATCGATTTGCATATATGCGCAAGTTTGCAAGCTGTGAACGAAATTCACAAAGAAGCTTGTGTTAAACAAGGTTAAGAAATATACAAACTAACCGTTTCCCGAAAATCCAACTTGGAACAACAAAACATGCACATAGTTCGTGATCATTCTTTTATATCATTCCTGCTGGATTGTAGCGATATTCATCGATAACTCTAACCGAACAGGAAACTGTAAAAAAAACTCTAGGATATCTGATAGATTTTTTTTCAACTTTCCTGCCTTCCGGTTTCGCTCTAATAGCTACGGGATACAGGATGAAAAATAACCTTATTTTTATCCCGCTCGTTCGAGGCTGCTCTTAGCTGAAAATTTCAATTTTCGCCCATTTCCCTTAGCTCGTTCTCAATCTTATCCGCTCAGTTCGCTTCTAGCACAAGAAAAAAAACACCGACGAAACAGGCCCTTGTCTTAGCTTCATGGCACAAAACAGAAGAAGCTGGAAAAGTATAAGCAGCAAGCAATTTGACTACCTGGTTCTTGCAGCAGCAGCTTTCCTTGGGGTATCGTTGTTCGGTTCGACTGAACCGGGCCCATATTAAAATCAGCAAAACTTGTGCCGGTAAAAGAACGAAATCCTGAAATGCACCAGAAAAACTGGCTTTTTAGATTTTGTTTGTATCGTAGTCTTTGATCCGGGCGAAGAGAAAATAATTAGATCGGGTTTCTTTCTCACCGTCCAAACGAAATTGGAAGGATATTTGCAGTTTCTTTCGGCCGGTTGACTAATGCATTTTCGATTTTTCTATGTCAAATTGCTCGTATTTGTTTAACTTTTCTCTGACATGTTATTAAACGCCAGATATTTTGCGTTTGATCACTTTATAGGAAAATAATCGGCTATTCATTCGAGAGAAAAGGAAATTGAATTCTGATTGCATCCTGAAACCAACTGCAATTTATTTTATTCGAGCAGATGTGCACATTTTTGCCAAAAAAAAAGTATCCACACAATTCTTGTCAGAATGTCTCGGCATAATTTTACTGCTCGCACGAAAATGAAAAAAAAAAGAAACACGAAACGTGCGAAACATGTAAATCTCTAGGCATTACATATGGCAGTGCAACAGGAAAATTTTACTGCCCAACGGAATGGAAAATGCGCACAATAAAAAAGGAACCCTTTACAAAATGGCACACTAAAACTACCCAAAAGCAAGCTGAAACGCTGTGACACTTGAAGCACATTGAATTTTCCACTGCATATTGCAATAAATGTTCTTTATGGTTGTCTTGCTAAGCTAGGGAAATATTGCGAATGAAACATCCGAAACCGGAAGGAAGTACGGAGGTACCTCAGCTGGCTGCTAGCGATAGTTAACCGTCTTTCGGTGATGCATGGAAGTTGAATATTGCAAAGCAGAATGCTCGGGCAACCGGCAAGAAGCAGAAGTACCAACCGAACGGTATAAATAAAACATGTGCAAATTTACATTGCATATTGCGAAAAAGGCATGGCGATTGAAATCAAAGATGCAAAGAATGCAAACCCTCGAAGTAAACCCTTTATCGAACTAATAATTGTGAAATAGAAAAAAATGGTGCTACTTTTCCCGGAATAGCAATCGGTTCGAATAGAAATTTTCCCGAAAGTCCGTTCGAGGGTTACAGTGACTTAAACTGAGCGCTGAGTTATAAAGGCCAAACCCACCCACTACTGGCACTGGGTTGTAACCAGCAGAAAAATCCGTGTCATCCCAACGGTTCACTGCATCGCCGGAATCTTGATGTTTCTCTCTCGGCCGTGGATTATGCATATTCCTCCTTCTCTGATCCTACCGGAGGAGGCTGATGGTTGCTTGAATGAAACGAAATGCAACAGTGCACACCATCGTCACCGTCGTCGTCGTTGTCGTCGTCGTCGTCGTCCTATTCCACTACCGTAGAAGCAATCTCAAATTTATTATTCATTCCTCTCAGTTATTTACGGTGGAATACAGTGAACTTTTCCAGTGTTCTGCGGATCCCTTCGGTCGCTGCGACATTGTGCTCCTTAACGTCCAGAATGCTACTCGTACTGATTTTTATTGAGCCATAATTGATCGCAATACTTTGCACTGAAGTGATGCATTATTTGTGCTTATCGTTTGGTACTAAAATCGTGGAAGATGGTAGATTGAATTTTATTCTATTGTTGAGCACCACACCACACGATTAGAAGAAACTTTAAAAAATCTGTAAATAATAAATTCATTCCAAATGATCGCACCATACTTCCGGAAATTAGCAACCGAAAGCAACGCTACTTCATAAGCTCTGGTGAATGCCTAGCGCTGCGCTTTGGCACCGTCCCAACTGTTGTCCGCGACACAGCAAACTTCATTATCCGTTGGATATTTCTTTCGTTCCCTGTCCGTCGTGGTCGTCGTCGTCGTCGTCGTCGTTGTCGCGCGAACCGGAAAGACCTTTGCACGGGGCGGTGAAGATTTTCCATCTCATCTAACTTGAACAATGCTTGAATCGGACGGCGGCGGCGGTGTTCGCAATTTTCAAGTACACTTACAATTCAACGTCGTCGCTTTGCTTCACTTCGCGGAAGCAATTTCCTAAGAGGATTTTTACCAACTTTTGCGCCCGAACCTGGGGATGATTTCCTTCTCCCCGGAGTATGGCAGCAGCAGTAGCATACTGGCCTCACTGCAGTGCAGTGCAGGGCCGTGCCTGGCTAGCGCGGTTCAGGCGAGATTTACTTGAACCATCGCCAATTTTTCAATTGCTCACTGGTTAGCCCGTCTAGCTGGCTTAATTCGGTGGTAGTCGATGCAAACTAGGCGAGACACAGGCTCACAGGACCTAGAGATAGCGGCTGCTCACTCAACAGGAGCTTGAAGTCCTTATGTAGCAGCAGCAGCAGCAGCAGTTCGGCTGTCCACAGCAGAGCTCTTAATAGTTTTATGGTTGCAAACTCATTGCCCTGGCTGCCTGCGCTGCTGTGTGCATAATGCAAAATGAATTTTGCGAATTTTTTTGCTCGTCGCCAATTTTTGCTTCCCGTTTTACTTCCTCTGTTTTGTGCCTGTGGCGAAAATCGTTCCGCTTCAGCTGCAGGAATTATGTTGCCAATTTGAAACGATGATGGAGTGGAGGGAATAGAGTAGGCACCCGGAGAGAATTCTTCGCAAGGCTGATGTCCGACGGACATACGTGCTGGGCAGTTGCGAGTTGTTCCGCATCGTTTTACTTTCTCTTTAATCGAGTTTCACTACAATGCAATGGGAAATCCATCGTTGAGACCTATGAAACAACTGTTAAAGCGGTGGTGATACTTGAAAAAAACCTTCTTGATGGAACATTATGCTTTGGATTGATTGATTGATCTGAATACCCCTGACGTTCCTCAGGGTTCACACTTGAGCCCATTTCATTTTATTTTCTATGGTAACGTCTTTTTTTCATACTTAAGCTTGCCGCAAATATGCGCGGCTTTACTATGTTAATGACGCTGTTTTGTTTATCAGCGCATCCAGTCAGCATAATTGATTTCTTAATTAAATTCTCAATCGCATGCTTAATATTCGAGAAATATTTCTAGAATAGGCCAATCAATTACATGATGCGTCTTGGTAACCATATATGTGAAAGAATTGACATTGTTATGTTTAGAATTGAAATTAAATGGCTAATAGTTTAGCTAGATCAAATGATCAAATGAAAGGAAACATTTGAATCAATACAATCCAAGAACTACTTCCTCGACAAAGTGTTCATCTTTATATATAACTCTCCAGCGTCTCTTTTGGCGGCGCTTCTTTTAGCGAAGGTGGTAATCTTTTCATGAGTGTTAGTAAGTTCTGTATTGGTTTTTTTTTTTCGATTATGTTGGCTGGGGACATAAATAGGAACACTCACTCGTACAGTTTCACAGTTTGAAGTTTCACAATGCACGCATATCTGATTACAATTTTAACCTTCCAGCTTCCACACATGATACTTGACAAAAATAAAAGTACTCCTCACACTTTGTATAGCACGTAATAAAACTAATTTTCATCATGAAATTACAGTCTACGGAAGCATTGTTATTGTCATAAAAAGATGATTAAACTATCTCGAAATGAAAATTTACCGAAGGTGTGACAAAAAATATAACGAAAATATGGAAAAACATCATAAAAATAAGACAAAAATTTCAATTTCGGAGTCGTGCTAACGTAAGAACTGGTATGAATCTTATATAACGTGGAAGTAAGTAAGAACAAAAAGTAAAGTGTCCACAGTTACTTAAGATATGACAAAAACTAAAAAAAATATGGCAAAAAATTATTATAATTTTGACAAACATGAAAAAATATTAACAAAAAACACTATGTCAATAATTTAAACAATTTGAGAATAGTACGAAAAAAACAAAAATATGGCACAATTTGTCATATGATAAAAGTATGGCAAAGATATAAAAAATATGTAACAAAAATATTAAAATGTATTAAAAATTTGACAAAAATCTAACACTCTTGATAAAGATATACAAAGACAAAAAACGACAAAAAATTTTAAACAAATATAAAAACTTGTGACTATGGACCCTATTATGTAAGCCATGTCGAGCAACTCGACTCGACTCAGTCGAGTGTCTGTCGAGAAGGGTAAAACGAACAACGTAGCGGCTCGATGCACGACCAAAGCAAAACAAACTCACTTGTCATTTGTTGACAGTTGAGTTACCGGCTTTTTAGCGACCGACTCAATCGAGTTCGAGACTCGACAAAATCGTGTCGCATGTGACTTATATAATGCCAAGAATAGACCAGCCGAACAAAACGACACTCGACGTGACTTATAAAGTGGGGCCCTATGTATGACACAATGTACCAAAACTATTTCTAGAAATATAACAAAAGTGTGGTAAAAATATGACAAAAATGTGACAATAATATGACAAACATATGACAAAATTTGATAAAAAGTATAACAAAAATATTTCAAAATATATGATAAAAGATTTCATATTTGCCAAAAAACATGACATTCGACAAAGCTATTATAAAAGTATGGCTAAAATTGTAAGCCATGAATTCATCCCTGTGAAGATTGCACGTAACCGCACAATAATTGCACACTAGTAGTAAAAAGCTCACCGCAACTTACGAACATAGCCACCTGTCGGTTACTAGTAGAGTTACTGTCGCTCGCGCCGATACATACTCACTATTGGCGTCACTCAAATTGGTCATCTCGCTTTGCCCAATGGCTGAGTGATTTAAATCACTGGTGTGCGCTCGAGATTGTTCTTCAAACAATCGCGAATGATGTACAAGAAATAAATCGTACAGGTTGATAGAATTAATCTTTGTCGCGAAATATAATAGCATTTCGATTGCTATTATGCCGAAAATGCTATAAATAAGGGACCCGACCAACTCCATTGCTAATTGAGTGGAGATCTTCAAACTTAACTTTTCTTCCGTATCAAAGTTCGCGATATTCAAAGGTGCATTTCAAGGTGGTTGACAAAGTCAAGGACTTTGCTAGCAAAATCCACCCGTGCTTAAGGTGAGAAGAAGCTAGAGTAGCGAGATTAGGCCTTATAACTAACTTTTAAAGTTTTAGACCGACTGCTAGGATAGGAGTTACCAAAAAAAGTGACTCGTGCCCGTAAAACTTACAACTAGCAGGTAAGCTGCGTGCTACGGTAACAAAAAATAACTTATCAGGCATACGCATAACGAATGTACACGTTGAACAGGATTCCCCATTCAACGTGGGGTGTTTATTCCGGCTTGGGCAGAAGACCAATCTACTAAGCGGACCCATCGAACACGCTGTCATAAGTCATAGGATTGACTGATCCACTCAGCGCACTCAGAACGTGCTACGGACCGGCGCCGGCCACTCACCCTAAAGTGGCAAACGCTATACGCTCTTCGTTTACATCTGGATCAGCTTGACTGCCTGGATCAGCTGATTGATCGCTGCTGCCTGTGTTATCAGGACCGTTCGGCCTGTGCTGTCGAACTGTGTGGAAGAACCAAATCAAAAAAAACCGCAAGTGCTAGCAAATAAGACTGTTTGCCATTGTTAGCCTTAAGTTGAGTAGCTTTACCCTGTCCCGGGACCAGTAGGCTGATGCGTTCAATAAACAGCCTGTTAGTTTGAAAACCACCTGAAAGATATCGAACTTTTGTTTGTTTTTCGAATTAATGAATGGTAAGATCTTTTCTCATTTAGATTCGCGTATCGTCTCGATTCGTTTAGTTCATTTGTTTTGGAGATTTTGTAGATATTAATCGATCAGTCTGTACGAATAATTATTGGTTTAACCCCTGTTAGGAAAAGTCAGATGAACGGTGTGATTTAGCCACTTTTAACCCGCCCGTTTTACAGAGTCTCATAGCCGGACTTTCAAAAGCGTCAGCAGCCTCCTAAACCGGAGTGGCGCTTAAGCTGCTGTGCGTTGTGTGCAACACGAACGTTACAAAATATGACAAGATGCGACAAAAAACTTGAAAAAATTACCATACATGTTAAATTTGACAATATTATGTCAAATATTACGAAAACTTTGTCAAAAATGTGACTAATATGTAACGAAAATATGATAAAAATATGACAAGAGAAGACAATAATATGACAAAAATATGATATATTAATAAATATAACAAAAATATGATAAAAATATGACAAAAGCATGACAAAAAGGACAATCATATTAATACAGTAATGTTCCGATTTTGTCAGCTCCCGATTTTGTCTAACCTCGATTTTATCAGCTTTTTATCCCGATTTTATCAGCCTATAAATTTTGTTTCACTTTTGTGCTTTTAAACATGATTTATAAGGGGAGAGTTTTTGAATAAAATGATGCCTTCTTGCAAGTAATTCGGGGGCAAAATTTGGGTATATTTTTATAGTAAAAGTTCTATAGTTCCTAAACAAGCAAAGATAGAGGTAGACTGTATTCAGCTATGTTGTGTATTTTTACTATTTTTTCAACTTTGTAAAACAGGAAAGGGTCATACAACAACTACAAAAACAGCAAAAATAGAAAAACTGATTTTAACGATTTTTAATTTTCTATATTCGCTGAAGAGATTGAAGGTTACTGTCTCCAGCGAAATTTCTTGTAATAATATGCTGTAAAACTTTGCAGAACACATCAATGTGTTATATTGAAACTAAAGAAAAATACATTTTTTATTGCACTTTTAGGGGGATTAATCAAAATTTAAATTCCGCTAGACGATAGAACTTTTAATTTTAAGAAACTCTTCCAAAGGTCCCATAAACCTAAAACCAAGTTTGCCCGCTCAAAGCCAATGCGCACGAAAAAAGGTTCTGGACCAGTGTGCTGTGCCCGGTTCATTGAGCTTTCGGTTGACCAATTGAGGGTTAAAATTTAATTTTTAACAGAAGTCTTCGATATTGCAAGGTCTTAGTCTTGAATTTCGAAAAAAATCTCGAAAAAAAATTTCCCAATTTTGTCAGCTCAAAATTCAACATGGGGCTGACAAAATCGGAACATTACTGTATAAGAAAGAATATGAAAAAACATGACGAAAATATAACAAAAAAAGCAAAAATAGGACAAATACAAAAAAATTAACAAAAGTATGACAAAAATTTGATGGCATTAATATAAAAAAATGCGGCAAAAAAAACAAAAATATGACAAATATAGGATAAAAAGGTGACCAAAACACAAGACATAAGTATAACGAATACTCAAAGAAAGGCCAAGTGTTAAAGACGTTTATACGATGCTTTTTGTTGACATACACATGACAAAAGTATGATAAAAATATATCAAAAATGTGACACACGGTAATAAAAATGTGACAAAGATGTGTGAAAATGTGGGGCAACAACGTGCCAAAAATTCAAACAAAATTAAGAAAATATAACAAAAATGCATCAAAAATGGGATAAAAATATGACAGGCATATGTCAAAAACATAAAATAAACTGTCAAAAACATGGCAATATTATTCTACTGTAATGTGATGTGATATTAATATTACAAAAACAAGAAAAAGTTTGATTAAAGGAAGACAACAATTTTATTAACTTTTGGCAAAAATATGACAAAGATGTGACAAAACCGAACCCTTGCCTTGGGCAGAAACGTCTCTTTTCAACACTTGACCCTTCTTTATCGACAAACTCCGCAGTCGGTTATTAGAGTACAAGACAAGTTCGGGGCTAGTGCAACGATCCTCTTGACTCTAGCAGCCCCGTCCGGTCGAATTATTATTAAAAAATTACGAAAAAAACATAACACAACAAAAAGAAAAAGCCGTGTAAGAATGTGACTAAAATAAACAAAAACATGAGAGAATAGAGTAATAAACAAAAATCAGACAAGTCAAAACAAAAATATAACTAAATGAGAACAAAGATATGAAAAATGTGACAGTTTTATTACACTCTTATGATGGCATTTAGGACCAAAATTGGGAAAACTGCCATAAGAGCACAATAAAATTCACGTTGTTGCCAGGACAGTATGACAAAAATCGTGAAAAAGTATGACAAATATAAGATAAAAATATGACAGAAATATGTCGAAATAGTGACAATATTTTGGAATAATTATAAATTATGTTCGAGCGTCTTACTAGAACTCACAAATAGACGATAATTTTTTTTATGACGGCAGTTTTTTACAATCGACGGAACTGTAGAAGCAAGTAATGAAGCAAAGGTGTTTATAGCATCTCAGAGGAGACATGGCGTGAAAGGTGAAGAACGGAAAGTTTTTGCAAAATCTTGCCATGCACTTAAGAAAGCTACAAGTCGTAGCTGAAATAAGCAGGTCTGTGAAGATCGCAAAAAATATAGTAGAAGTAAAAGAAACTGTTTTCCAATTTTTTCTGGACAATATTTTGCATCAATATGACTAAAAATATCACAAAAATGCAGCAAAAAGTACAAAATTCTTAACGAAGTAAAATAAAAATATTAGGCACGTGCAAAATAATATATCTACAAAAGTACAACATAACTATGCCAAGATATGATAAGACCATGGTAAAAATATGACAAAAATGCGACAAAAAAACATGAAAAATTTGACATGACAATATAATAAAAACTTACCAAATACATTACAAAGAAGTGACAATATGTGTTAAAAATACAGTAATGACCCGATTTTGTCACCCCCATGATGAATTTAGGGGTGACAAAAACGGAACAGTGACAAAATCGGGTATTTTTTCAATTTCTATTTTTTTGCAGATAACTTAGAACGAACTACATATATTTCATTCTGATCACTTTTAGGACATTTCGCACTTCCATCTACCTCTCTGTGGACATTTGTCACCTGTTCACAGCAGTCCCTCAGGTATGAAAACGCATTTTTTAATTGCGCCGAAATGGTTGATTATAGTGGTTAACTATGTTCATAGAAATTTCATAGCGTAAAAAGCTCTTTCTTTTGGTATGAACGATTCTTTGATTAACCCCCCTAAAAGTAAGATAGAAAATTTATTTTTCAAGCAGTAAGAGATAGAGCAAAACAATGTTCTACAAAATTTTTGAGAAGATGATTATAAAGAACTTTGTCAACAAAAGTGACCTTCTAGCTATTATAGTTGTGGAGATAAGAAACAACTTTTGTGAAAACTCCACGATAATCAACACAGTTCTTTTCACAGTGTTTTAACACATTTGACATGTTTCAAAATGATTTTCAAACTAAGCTTTTGATAAATCAAAAACGTGACAAAATCGGGTAAAAAACGTAACAAAATCGGGGGTGACAAAATCGGGTCAAAAACGTGACAAAATCGGGGAGTGATAAAATCGGGGAGTGACAAAATCGGGTTACCACTGTATAAGAATATTACAAATATGTGACGAAAATGCGACCAAAAATTAACACAATATGACAAAAATATAACAAAATTACGACAAACACAAGAAAAACTATCACAAAATTATTACAAACGTATGACACAAACTAATACCTCCCAGTTGGCTTCGAGGTATGACGCTGGTCTAATAAGCCAGTCGTCGTATGTTCGAATCTCGACTGGGAGAGGCTGTTAGAATCAATAGGATCGTAGCAACTGGCCCTGCACTCTAACACTCTAACTCTCTAGCTGCGAAGTCTATCGTGTAAAAACAGAAGGTCAAGTTTCTATAACGGAATGTAGCACCTAGGCTTTGCTTTGCATTGCTTTGCTCATGACACAAATTTAACAAATTTATGACAATCATATGACGTCCAACTTGAAGAAGACAAAATCTACTCTGTGGTAGTTAAAACGTCTCTAATAAAAATTTTAAAAAATTTGAAGACAATATGATAAAAAAACTTGAAAAAACCAGATAAGTTTGACAAAAATGAAACAACAATATGACAAAAATGTGGCAAAAACCTGCTTAAAACATGACAAAAACTATGCCAAAAATGTGACAAGAAAATGACAAACATTTGACGAGAGAATGACAAAGATATGATAAAAATTTTGTCGAAAAGTGTGACAAAAGATATAACAAAAATGTGACAACAATAAGATAAAAATATGACAAAAACTGACAACAATAAAAACATTGATATAACAAATAAATATGAAAAAATGTGACGAAAACGTGGCAAAAAAAACAAAAGTTTGGGAGAAATACGACAAAAATATGGCGAAAGTATGACAACAATACGACAAAGGTATTGTAAAAATATAACAAAAATGCGAACGAATAATTTAAAAAAATATGACAAAAATTTGACAATGATATTACAAAAACGCGACAAAAATTAACAAAAATATAAGAGAAGACCAATAAAAATATGACAATTTGTAATCTATATAAATAGAACGACAAAAATTCAACAAACCTAAAAACATGGTAAAATATGGCCAAAGTATGTTAAAAATGTGATTAAGTGAAATATAACAATAATAATGTAATATCTCGCCAAGGCTATTCGTTCTAGGTGATTCAAATAATTATGTTTATATTTGAAATGATTTAGTCGTTTCTCAATTAAACTTTACGTATTTCAGTATTTCTACAATTAGGTAGGAGACGCTTGGAATCGCCTGTGTTTTCTACTCAACCACTAATCAAACGGTTTGCTGCAAATCAAAATCGACGCTAAAACAGAATTGAAAAAGAAGAGCTCGGCAAGCGTGTGTGGCATGTTGCGCATCCGACGGTCGAGCATATCCATGTGTAGACAATAAATATTAATTGACTCAAACTGATTTATATGAGAATTATGAGAAAGAGTCGAATTAGCCTAGTGCTCTTGGTGACGTTAGCAAAGTATGAAGTTTTGACTTTGAATTATGTTTGCTTCTGTCAAATATATTGTTTCAAAAGTTTCTTTTTTTCTGGTTACGAGGCTTTAACCGCCGAACGGTTGGGGCAACTGACAAAAAGTTTCTTATTGTGAGAAGATGCTAACTGTTATACTACACCTTCCCGCTTTAGGAGAATGACGTAATGCAATGAAATCATTGGTTCTGTTCATTCAAGCTGTTCTGTAAATACCTCATACAAGACATTGGCGGAATTAGGGGGGGCTAAGCCCCCCCTCTAGGAGAGATTTAGCTCCCCCCCCCTAGAAAACTTGACTTGGCAAACCAATAAAACGGGCGAAAAAAATTCCGGGGCTATAGCCCCCCTAGAAATGAGCGCTACTTCCGCCAATGATACAAGACTGTTCTCGATTTTGACATTTTTGACATTCTCCTCTAGTTTTGCTCAGTATACAAATGTTTCATTCGAAACTAATTGTGTAACTAATTTAACTAAATTTATTGGTAAAAATATTTAATCGTAAGCTATTTTTCTGAATCTAAGCGGAATCTCAAATATTAGTAAAAGACTTTTTTTTTTCATTTTATTCTACTGTTATGTTCTATTATTATAGAATAATTAAATGGAAAAATCTTTAACTCATAAAAATATTTATTTTATAATCACATCTTTCCCTGAATAGGGGTTTTCGTAGATAAAAATCGTAGAACTGATGGCTGAAGTCAATTTTTTTACGACAGCAAAAGTCCCATTCTGTTTCTACTAATCCTGTATCACGAAGTTCTGAAAGCTATCTCTTATTCAGCAGTTAATTAAAGTTGTTTCATTCAGTGAGTGCCGGTACTTTATTATAGAAGCAAAATCCTAATTATTCAAGCATTTAGTTTCAAGTTTTTTTTCTAGCACTCTACCACCTTTCCCAACCACGACCTACTTACCAACGCTTGAATTATGGCGTGGTTTCTTCCCTCCTAATGATAAAATTACGAACGAACAGACGAACGAACGAACGAACAATCCAGTCCAACCGACACGCCATGACAAGATGGTGATTGTGATGGCGTTACATAGCGGAAGCAAGAAAGAAGCGCAAAACGGGTGGGAGGGGTCGTGATAAATACACTAAAAATACTCCAATTATTTTCCAGTTGGCAGATGCAGGCAATCGTTTGGCAGATGCACTTGTCTGTCTGACTCTTCCTCCAGCCTGAGTGCCCATCTCATCTCACGTTGCCCGATAGGGGGTGCAGAGTAATGGAAAATCTCACACAGGGTGTCCTTTCCAAGTTATGTTTATGTTTGATAGTAAAATTATGGAATGATTACTGTTCTGCTATTTACATTGGAATTTTCTCATTAATCATGCCATGATTATTAAATTTCTAAACAGCTCGGTCCACTCGATTTGTCACACCCCCTAACAGGGAAGCAGTCAACTACTAATTGCTTATTATTGCACTGAATAAAGCATAAATTTAAATTAATTATGCAATAATAAAGGGGAAGAAGAAAATTCTTCCGACACCGGAAAGATCTTAACCCTCAGGGCTGCTGGGCTAACGGCTGACGGAAGCTACTTGGTCGAACCGCAGAAAATTGTTATTTACACTGCCCCCGCAACGAGCGCCCTACTCTTCCCTGCGCTGTTCCAGGTCGAGTCGAGTGCACATGGATAGGGAAGGTAATTTTCCGAAGTAGACATTCTACATCTCTATAGCTATACGTGGAGTGAAAACTTGGCACCCGCAAAAGTCACGCCTTCTTCGCGTAGCAGCTGTGGCTGGCATTAACATCTTTGGTAATGGACTTTTAATAGGACAGCCGAAAACTATCGGCGAAACTTTGAGCGCGTCTGTCTAAAATGTGAGGAATTTCAAATGATGTACTTAAAATTGAATTTAAATTAAATTCGAAATAACTTTGAAAAACATTTTGTTCCTGCTGGCGTATGGTTGAAGCAAGACACACCTACAAGGCGGTGGAACAATACAAAATCAAATATATTACAAAGGCTCATAAAAGCGTAATGGTACGAACATAAATCTGGCAGCGAGTGTTCTTCGAAAGTCGTTAATCATTTTGCAGGTTAAGTTTTCCACTGAAATCCACCGTCAATGTGTGTAAGCCATTAGAAAAGTGCTTCGGTTACGCTGGAAACCGCAACCAGCATGTGTAACAATGGCTGCACAAAAGGAAAATAAAAAAAAACTTCAATACGATTCGTTTTAAGTTCGTTTTAAGACTGCAATTTTGCAGATGGAAACAATTTTAGCCAAAAGTAATAAATGTAAAACTTTTTTGACTAGCAGAGTTTCTTCTGAAAAGTAAACATCCTGCCAGAAAGCATTCAATTAACTGCAAACGAGCAAATCCCGACGGCTTCCTAACCAACTCCCCCAGTGAAACCATAATCCTGTGCGATTTAATCCTTTCATCAACACTGACTAAGTCGCACCCAAAGCGTTCCTTCTGACAGCTTCGCATAACGTATGACCATACACAAATGAAGTTTTCCATCCGACGGGTTGGTTTTCCCGCACTGGCACTCGCACTAGCACTCGCACTCGGTCGGAGCCATTTAACGCTAATTCCTAGCTGAAAACTGTACTAACAAATTTCTTGTTTGCCGTTCCATTATCTTTTGCAGCTTTATGCACCGTGACACTCGGCCCGCACCCCTCATCCACTGCCGAATGCTGAACGGCAAGGCACCCATCGAGTCATCCCCGGCGCCGGACCACCGGTCCGAGGCCCGGTTACGAATCGACCCCAAAGTGCTGGTGTTTGTCGAAACGACCTACTCCCGGCTCGGTCGGGACATTGCCGAGCTGCTCGTCTACAATCGGATCAAGTGAGTATATGTACTACATACACATTCGTCCAGTGCCGGATTGTTGTGTTTTCCGAGATTAACTTTTACGTTGTTTGATCAGAAAGTTTCGGGGGAAGGAAACCGAAACACTCCAGTCGGTCTATAGGGCATGTATCCACCTCCCTCTTCTGGTCGGTGAGGATGGTTCCGGTTTCAATATTGATTGCAATCAAGTTAACTCTTACGAACTTTGGCAATGTTGTTCTCTTTTGGTTGGGTTGTGAAAGTAAGTAAAATCTTGCACCGCTTGAGGGATAGTAGATACGATTACAGTTTGCTTGTTCATTACAGTTAAATGGAGTTTTAACGATGAGAAAAGTCATCCTATGTTGGACATCGTATGAAATATGGGAAAGGAGATGAATATATATGAAGATATTCTGATGATTAGCTTCGAATTTTATTTAAACAACATTTTTAGGTATTACATTACTAGTTGAGCCCGAATTTTACGATCGGGAAAATATAAATGTCTGTTAAGAAAACTGCTGATACATTCCATTTGCTAGTATTTTTTCAATGGCGGTTAAATCATGGCTATTTGTCAGTGTTTTTTCAATGCCATTAAAATTATAGCCTTAAACGAAAATTAATGCACCTTATTGGAAACCCCTTGCACTCACTGTACACTGTAGTCAATTTTTACGGGACTATTTTTACTCAAATTTGGGAATTTAGGCGGTTTGCGGCTCTTCAAATCCGAACTGAATTTCGACAAAATTATTCATCCATTAACTGTAGAATCATTACAATATTAGTATTAAAATAGGCAAAAAAACTATAGAATCGAAATTTGAAATAAAACTTTCGAAGTTTCGAAACTTGTCTACGGCCATGTAAGGCCTTGACGTAGGAGCTAATAAGAATCGAAACGTTCCCACTAATAGAGTTATCCACGAAACGGAAAGAACCGAAATTTAAAAATGGCTCAGATTTTACCCAAAACCTGTGCAATTTTTTTATTTTCTAAAAATTTTAGACCCGTGCTTATATTTTAGGTACTTGGAGTACCCTCTTTTGAGCTAGTGTAATCCCAAAAATCATCATTTTCGTCCTTTTTTATCTTCCAAACCTTCTTTGGATTTCTTTTCATCGTAACTACAAAACTAAAAGTGATTTTTAGGCCCATTTGCTTTATAAACAAAAGCAAAACTACCGTGAAAGCACGTAATTCCGATCACCTAAGGCATGATTCTTATTTGAGTCCCTATTGAAAAATATAGCTTTGATATTTATTAACACAGTATGTGTCTTTAGCTAGTATTTTCAATTATGTTTCATGGAAAAATACTAAAATGCCTAAATTATTTATCGAAAGTTAAAAAAATGCATCTTAGTATGATGCATCAGTGCATCTAATTCCGATCATCAATTATAAGGGGTGATTCTAATTCCGATCACAGGTGTATCTAATTCCGATCACGTCATGATGAGCTGTTAAAGCAAAAAACTTTTGTCAACTCGTACCATATGGATCTGAAATGTGTTGCTTTTATGTAGTTTGACGACAATCCCCCTACCAGTCGTCTTCTGCTTGCGTTAATGATCGTTATTATCATTAGCTTAATATTCATAAAATTTGTGTACTCAAAAGATCGGCAAGCGGATTATAAAACTTTCCACTTCTTTTATCTTTGTTCAACTGTCACAATTACAATAACATTAGGTCACTTCGACATTTTCATAAAGCTTTGATCATAAATAATAGTAAAAATCAAATCAGAAAGGTTGTGTTCCAGACATGACTGCGTAGTTGGCGTAGAACTACGTGAGGCTGGTTTTCACGAAGAAACCTGGAATATTAAAGAAAACTTTTTACAGCATATTAGTACATGTGTAGCGTAAAATAGCGTAAAGTGCGAAAAAATAAACAATATAATAATAATATTATCTTGCTGTACCATATTTATGGAAGGCGAGCTATTTTGTGATATCAAAAACGAATACTTTTACCAGTGCCAAAGTCGGAGTATTTCAGCAAAGAAATTTGCCTCACGCATCCAGCTATTAACAAAGTTATAGGAGAAAACTTAAGTCCTCAAAATAATATGTTATTGTTATATTAAAAGAACACGCATTAATAAGATAGTTCATACTGCGCTGTTTGCAGCGTTAGAAAAGCAAAACGTCTGAGCCTTTCAGTTGGCTTGGAGGTACGGCACTGGTTTAATAACCCGCTCAAATGAATATATCAAATTTATAACAGGATGAGTTCTAGATAATAAGTATTTTATAGCAAAGTCTCCTTTGCGTTTTGTTATAAACTTGGTCTCGTTAGCAGTTGAAATCACTAAAGTTGTAACAAAATTTGCTCAAGGCATATCACAAATATATCAAACTAGCTGAACCGACAAATTTCGTATTGCCACAAATTAAACTGTGTTGTACATAAATCGTGAATCTCGGATGACCTTTCTCGCAATCTTGAGTTTTGCAAGTTTCTGGGGAGTTCATGGGTGTTTCAATATACAAATTTTTCTCACAGTAAAGTAGAAAACAACTCCCCCAATGCTTAGCCTGATAAAATAAAGCGGATAGCATTTAAATATTCGCCATCATTACAAACCATTTCGCCGAATACCTTTTTCCAGAACACCAATTCTTGGTTGACCATAACGTGGAATAGAGAATTTCGCAGAATACTATTTCGCGAAAAACCTTACGCGGGATGTACCATTTCACGGAAAATCTTTTCGTAGAAAGTACAATTTCGCAGGGGTGACCCAACTGATGGAACGTAATAGAGGTCAGTAGATCTAGGAAAATAAATAAACCTAGATAGAGGTGATCTCTACGGGGGACTGTCTCCCCGCAGTGGCCGGCGAATCCGACGGCAGGTCGCCGGCAACACTCGCGGCCTGTGGCCGTCTCGCGCTGAATTATCTAATGTTACTATTGATAGTTTTTGGGGGTCTTGTTATTGATTAATGTTTTATGAAAAAGTCAAAAATTTCTCGAGTTCGATTAGTTTTTGAGTTACGCAAAAATTTCTGTTTTATTTGTATGATAGTGCTTATCCCCCTACCACAGGGGTGAGGGGTGTCAAACCATCATTAAAAAAAATCCTGCCTCCAAAAACACCCACATGCCAAATATGGTTCCATTTGATTAATTAATTCTTGAGTTATGAGGAAATTTGTATTTCATTTGTATAGGAGCCCCCTCTCCTAAAGTGGGGAGAGGTTTCAATTCACCATAGAAAAAAAATTGCCTACAAAAACACCCACATGCTAAATTTGGTTTCATTTGCTTGATTAGTTCTCGAGTTATGCAGAAATTTGTATTTCATTTGTATGGGAGCCCCTCCTCCTAAAAAGGTAAGGGGTCTCAATTCACCATAGAAAAAATTCTTGTCTCCAAAAACACCCACATGTAAAATTTTGTTCCATTTGCTTGATTAATTCTCGAGTTATGCAGAAATTTGTGTTTCATTTGTATGGGAGCCCCCCTCCTAGTGGGAGGAGGGGTCTCTAACCGTCATAAGAACCTTCCCTGGCCCCAAAAACCCTTATATGCAAACTTTCACGCCGATCGGTTCAGTAGTTTTCGATTCTATAAGGAACATAGGGACAGACAGACAGACAGAAATCCTTTTTTGTAGGTATAGATTATGATATAATTTTATCTAGTTTATATCCATATGAGTAACAAAAATCAGTATTCTGTCTTGCTGTATAATCTAATTGTGACAAAGCGCTTTATAAGTAACAGAACAAGATAGAATCTTGGTAGAAACATTTATAACAAAGTTTGATAGAAATATGAACTTGAGCAACAATTCAGTAAGATTTTTGCTAGAATCATCTGATCAGGAAGCTAGACGTCACATGTTCGAATCTCGACTGAAAGAGTCAAAGGATTTGTAACACAATTGTCCCGTATTCTTACAGGCTACGAAGTCTGTCGTATAAAAACAGAAGGTCAAAATTCCATCAAATCGGAATGTAGCACCTAGGCTATACTGTGCTCTGTAGTAAACAAAAAACACGCAAGTTTATTTTGCTTCTTTGTCTTGAACCAGCAGCAGCCACAAGCTTGATGCTTGTGAAGATGCAGAGAATTCCCTTGTCTTTATTAACAACAAGTATTGGACTAACATTCCTTCCCATCCCACCAGGACCCGCATTCGGACGTGATCGGCGTCTGTATTGATCAGCACGCAGGGATCTGATAAGGTTGCACAAAAAGGAACAGTGCGCTGTCCTAAGCATGCTTTTTCCAGCCATCATTTTGCAATTTTCATCGGTCCTGGTCAATAACGGAGTAGCAGCACACGGGCGGAATCCTATGCTTGTGCCTATGCTTATGCTTGCTTATGCTAATCAGCCACAAGCTTGGTGTGTGTAATGGTCGTCCGTGCCTGGGAAGCAAGACTATCATACGGAAAATGTATGGAGAATTTTTAGCTTGAAAGCTTTCGTTAATTTTCACTATTTAGCGATTGGCAAACAATCTTTTCAAGAAAGCCATACAATTGCTGCATCGTTTATGATCAAAATCCGTTTTAAATTGGAAGAGCTATTAGCGTTCAAAACTTTTCATTCTTTCGTGACGGTGGCTTAACGCCAAATTTTTGGTTGACACCTTGCCGTAAGACGTAGTCCTACGTCAAAAAATTTCGATAATCCTGCCATGTTATCATGTTGCAATCAATCCTAAAATCCAAATAGTAACTTCGTTAGCTTGCATTTTGCCAGTTTATAACTTTGATATAGTGATCGGAATTAGAAGCAGAAAAAAAATTATGTTCATAATTCCGATCAATTACTTTAATAGAATAAATTCCGCAAATTCAGCATTTTTTCAGCCAAATTTGATACAAAACGGTTATATATGCTTGTATCTATTAGTTATCATAGAATACCGAAGAAGGTAATATGTTTTCACGCTCCTATGATCTTAGCAAATTTGATCGTGCGCTTAGCACTTCGGCTAAGAAAATACATTTTGATGGCGTTTTTTGCTTCTGCCTGTCGAATTTAATTTATTTTGAAGTGCATGGTGCCCCAAAGGCAGTCATTTTTCAACAACTGACACATAAACACATAGCACAATAACTAAGCGTACTCTTTCATTACAGATTTTGGCACAATTTTCTAAAAATTAACCATTTAGGTTGAGTGATCGGAATTAGGAGCTGATCGCAATTATGTGCGGTCACGGTATTTCTTTTTCTTTATTTCTCGCACAAAACCCAAACAAATATCAACAGCTTTGTAGTCTTTAAAACCACTGAGACTTCAATATAAAATTTTCCGGGAATTTTTGGCTGTAAAAGCAATGTTATAGATCAAACCTCGTGTGTTTAGTCTTGATCTTGAAATGCGGTCAGGCATATATTATTTTTTTGAAACGGTGGTTCTACAATTGATGAAGGGACGGTAGGGGAAAGTAATGAAGAATTTTTGAATGGAGGGGAAAGAGTGGAAAGGTGAGGGGGGGGGTTAATATATGCCTGACCGCATTTCAAGGTCAAGACTAAAACACGAGGTTTGGTCTATTTCATAGGAACGGAGCCTTTCTCCGAAAAGCCGCGCTGAGAGTCGCGGCTAACACGCTGACAGACGAGCAGCGTCACACGCAGTACCTTGTAAGTCGCAAGGGCCTGCATAGTGTCGTCGCCCGCTAGCAAAAACACGGTAGATTAAACTTCTCAGTCGGTGGTTTCTGCAGTAGACGGAAGGAGAGGCACAATTTGTGTCTAATAACCTAACCCATGTCGCTAGCTTAATAAGGGGGATTGCACAGTCTCCCTTTGTCCAGCACATCTATGGTTTTAAAGTACAAGTACAAGCGAGCCACATGCCCTGGTGGGTGTTGTAGGCTCAACTCCGGTTATAATCTCAGATTATAGCTTGGTTCGACCCATGCACCTTCCAGCATTGGACAAAAGGTAGGAGTCACAACGACAACTTATTAAGCGTAGCTAACCCCCCCCCCCCCTCACCTTTCCATTCTTTTCCCTCCATTCAAAAATTCTTCATTACTTTCCCCTACCGTCCCTTCATCAATTGTAGAACCGCCGTTTCAAAAAAATATTAAAAGCAATGTTGCTAATCGAGCAAAAAGCAAACGATACTCACTCTCACGCGAGCGTTTACGGGAAGCATAGCATCCAACGCTTACGCCACAGACGCAAGCAGACGACAAACAACCGCTGGTACTGTGTGCATACATTCTCCTGCCGACATACTCGCAAACGCACAGCTTCGTAGCGTCTTTCTGCACTGCCCGCTCACGAGGCCAACAACTCGTGAGCAACCAACAGCCTGCGTACACTAAAAAAAGAAAACACCGAATTCGGTGAAATTTTACCGAAAACTTAGCATCATTTTGCTGTTACCAAATAATGTTAAAGATCCAACATTAATTTGTATCATCGAAATTTTTATGCGTCAACTGTCTCCAGAGAAAATGTGTATTTTAGCACACTGAATAACTTTGTAGAACACTCGAAAGCAATAAAAAATCGTGTGCAAAGTTATTGAGTATAATTGATTTTTAAGTGCTCCTTTTTAACACTTCATTATATTTCGCAACCGGTAAGAGATAGATGGTTACTGTATTCAGCAAAGTTGCTTATTTTAGTATTTTCTGGAGCTTTTTGGAGATTTTTTTTTTTAATTAAAAAACAAAGTTTCGTATAACCCTAATAGGTGAATTCACGGTTACCCTAATAGTGAAGAAAGATGTGCTATATTTTATTATTAAACTTCTCCGAAGACATCGCCCTTGAAAACTTACGCATTTTTTACCCAGTTGCTAATTTCCGCATTTTTTCGAATCCAGACCACCGTGTGGCGTGTTCATTATAACGAGCAGTGATGTTAAAAACTCGAAATCTCAAAACTCATCAAAAATCAAAATCAACTGTGAATCATGTCAACTTGATCCTATGCAGAAAAAAACTCACGCGTGAGTTTTTTTCTATTTTCATAGCAAGAAGCACAAAACTCACGCATATTTCTTCCCGCTTAGTCATATTCTGCTTTGCTTCAACTGTTACCCGGAGCTATACACCTATACATACAAATTCATTGTTGAACAGCATAGGCATTCTCTCGTGCGATACGTAACTGTGACTTAGCGTCAGAGAATGAATCTCTAAATAAATCGTAAAGTTAAACTAAACCATACATTCAAACTACATGTTTTTCTAATTCTTATTAGGCATTTTACTTTCTAGTTAAGAAAATGTCGATTCCCGCGAAGGAAAAATGTAAATTCTGCCAATTTGTTTGCTATCTTCATTCATGAATGTGTGCTAGCTTTTTCGCAGCTGCTGTTTTCTCTGGCGGTTAATTCTCTTTCGCACCCTGGTTCGTTGTATGAAATGCCAGCTGTGGAAGAATTAAGCAAAATGCTCACAGCTGAATTTGGTTCACATCGCATAACAACATAGACATCGCATATAATAGCAAGAGAAATTCATATGTGAGCTCGGCGCTTCCGATCAAGGTTGAAATTTCATGGTGCTTGAAATCTCATTGAGTTTTTTGCTGCTATGAATTTTTCAACACTGATAACGAGAACACTGTAAAAAACTAGGTTTCTTCACATAACATACTAAAAACTTAGAAATGGTATAATATTTTGTTTTTGAGATTCAACATGTTTAAATAAATTTGGTCTCTAACGGAAACACCAGCGCCACAGTTGCAATTTGCCACTGCACAGTGGTCCAGAAACTAAAATTAAGTAGAAACTTACTATTGCGGCTCAGCGTTTCATTATAGCTCCCAATAATGTTGAGCAAAGTTGTTCAACTTTAAAAGACAAACAATGTGAAATCAACGGCTAAGTTCCAGTTTGGCTTGTGAATACATAACACATTATAACTTTTTATTGGAAAGGGATAGAAGGATAATTTCTTCGACGAAGTTTTAGCTAAAGAATACATAAATAACTTTGCCAAAGACATAGGAGGCATATTTTTTATAGTTATTATTAAACCACCAGGTCGTCTGACATCTTATAGTCTACCATCAAATTTTGTTACGGACCACCGACTCTGTCATCCGTCTCACATTCCCACAGCGAGAATTTTACTTGTTCGGTTTCCCCTTTCCACTTAATTTTCAGTTCTGGACCATTGTGCACTGGTAACTAGCAAATAAACTGAGTTTCGCTCAGCGATTCGCCGCCAGATGCAATTGAATGTTGCGTGAAAGTTTAGTTCAGTAACATACTTGAAGGCAATCGAGCTGTCAAGGCAAAGATACCCCCAACTATTGATTGATTGATAGCAAACGTTTGATACGGGATGGACACGCTTTTTTCCTTCCCCTTGATTTCAAGGAGTTAAATGGTATTAAGTATTATTTCTAGGTCGACTTGATTCCTTAAAATTCTCTCTGCGGTACATAATGGACAGTTGACAGTTGACAAGAATTTGCTCTAATTGTAATTTGTTGCTTTGTCGTTTTATAGTTTATAATCTATCAATAAACGTTAAATATGAACATCATTCTGCACACTGGTTCTTTTCCAGCATAATTTTGCCATCTATATTGCTAAAGAGAAGGTTTTGACTCCCTTTTCAAGGCAATAAACTATGCATTGCTAATAACAGCTAGAGAACTGCATCCTGGTTGACAGAAAGCCGAAACTTACTGTTGTCATCCAAATTGTTCCAAAAGAAACAAAAATATGATAATCTTATCTGGCTTACGCACGTGCTTCGATAAAATTCCTTCTGACTCAGATGTTCTGAGTCAATGTACACTCGATCAAATACAACTTAATCCAACAAAACTTCAACAGAATTGACGGTAAAGATTATACAGAATCACCTATCCTATGCTGATTATATTGAACCAAAAAATAACTTTGGTTATAGTTAATCCAAAAAAGGGTAAAAATAAAATTATCTTATCTAAGTTATAGATGGCTTATAATGAAGTATTTTTAGCGAGCGTTTATTCGACTAAATAATTCTTCACAATTTAATTTATTGCAACGCACGTAAAGCGAGGCGATTGTTCCATCAACTAATTTTTTATGCAATATTTATATGCACATCAATATCTACCAAATATAGTCAAGAAAACCTACTAATAACGGTTTAACCGTTACAGAGGAGTTATCGATGACTGACATTATTTTATGAGCCAGTTCTAAAACGAACTCTTAACATTTGCTCCAGAGAAAGCATTCAAATATGTTAATAAATCAATATTTTCCGTAATTCGAAATATTTTTAAAGACAGTAGTTTAACACAAGTACTTAGGAAAGATACTCTACATATATCATCCTGCCTGAACAAACAACACCCGACTTTGTTAGTCTTTCAGTCGCCAGCCGGGCAGTGCCAGTGTGCTACCATTTATTCTGCAATTCCCTGCGTATGCTTCGAAGTAATAAATGTGCAAACGATGTTGTTCACATGCAGAGTCCATTCGGAAGTTTCCTGCTGTACCATGCGGTATCTAAAACACAATAGCAAAGCACGTTTTCATTGTTTTCCGCCACCACATTTTCAAAATGTAGGTTTAGCCTGTTTCTATTAGCTGGCAACGGGCTGTCTCTAGTAGTCTAGTAGAGAGGATATGGTTATTTAATCCGATCATTATTTGCATGAGCTCAGAAAGTAAATTACTATCACTTGAGTTTCTGTTGTTGGATTTTGGAGGCAGTATTACAGAAAGCATAGACACGGGAATTGGCCCGATGCTGTGCGCTCGAATCAGGTTGCAACCTGAGCACCGAAGCTACAGAAGACTGTCCTCCCAAATGCGAGCCAGTCCTCTGTTCCGTGGAGCAGTTGCAACATTGCATAGTCGAAGAAAATTTACTCAAGCAAACAACGAAACCATCACCGCCGGGACAAGAGTTACATGTTTACTCTTGTTGCCAGTTGGTCATTGGTTGCCCGTAGTGTCGTAGCAACTGTCGCTGAATCAAGAAACTAAAGAAGGACTCGACGAATCGAAACAGTTCACTGCAAAAGACGATCCGAACAGGCACCACACACCGGCCGTCGGTGGCCAGCTCAGTAACGATGCACTCTGGTCCGTCCCGAAGCGGCAATCTGGTCCATTAGGCAAACAAAGAAAACTCTTCAAAGTTCAGTTTATCCTCCTTTCATTCGATAGTTACCGGTCGATACCAACCAAACGGAATCCCGAAAAAGCTAGCCGGAAACGGAAAACTCATGTATTTTATTAATTTGCTGCGATTTCCGAGAGAAATGCTGCATTGGAACTGGTAAGGACTTTTGGTCCGTTGTTTTCCTGCAGTAGCGTAGAGGCCCATCCTAGGCGGAGGATTTCGAACCGACCGGAGGAGATTGTGCAGCAAAGTTTGTACAGGACGGCCGGGCAACGCCAGGGGAAACATTTTGCTAAGCTGTACGGATTTGGTTCACAACGTTTTGTGTTCCGTTCGGGGCCGGGCCAACCTTCGTCGTGCACGGCGACGAAGACAATGAAACATCTCTTCGGGATTACAACTCCTGAGCTACTGGGGCTACCAGCACCAGACTGATAAATGGGAAACTGGCCGAAATAAAAAGCTGGGTTTGTTTGCGTGCTGGATTACCTGAAATCATACGGAATGTTCTTGTGGGTTTTCAGATAGAACAAGGTTGCAAATCAATGATGCTTTAAAGTTGGTTCCGTGGCCAGAAAAGTTGGGTGATGTAATCAAGACTAAATGGCTTAACAATTCTGTCTTATAAAGAGTAGTTAATTTAACTTCAATGGCTGTTAACCAGTATACTAATTAATATGTATTTTGGGAAAGGAAACGCAGTATCCACAAAATTTTCATTTAGGAATGTTTTTTCTGCCCCAACATTGCCGCCGTGAAATTTTGAAAAAAGTTAAAGGTAATTTCTGCGTAGTAACTTTCCACTAAATAATTCTTTCTGCTAAAAAGTTTTTCCGCGTTATGGTTAACCGGAAATTAAGTATGCGCCAAGAGTATTTGGCGAAATGTTATACAATCTAGCTCACCGAGCAAGATAACGGTAAACAAATGTTAACCAATTTTAACATATGTATTCTAGGCCTTCTTAGATGTGAAAGTTGTAAATTCTTGAATTTTGCGGTTCTCGAATTCTTGGATCGTGGATTCTTAGATCTCTTGCATTGTTAAATACATAAATTCATGCATTCTCAGATTCTAGAATTCATGGATTTTTCAGATTATTGAGCTACGAAATTCTTGAATTTGTTGAATTTATAATAAATAAATTTCGAAATTGTCAAATTCTAAGGTAGAATCCCGGTATTTCAAGATTTTTATGCAGCTGACTTATTAAAAATTCAGATTTTGGGATTCTTGGTTTCTTCTTAGCCTTGGCGATTCCCAAATTCCTGAATTTTGGAATTTTCAGACTCTTGGATTTTTGGACTTACTTACTTGTGGACTGTATTGAATTCCTAAAATCATGGATTTTTGGTGTCTCAGATTCATGGATTCTTTGATTTTTAAAATTCTGAAATTCTTGTCTCCTGGAGGCTTCAATTATAAAATTGCTGGATTACAGGATATTTATGTTTTGGATTTTACATCCCAGGATTCTTTAAAATTTGGACTGCTGAATTCTTTCGCTCCTGACTTTGAAGATGTTTAGATAGTTGAGTGCTTGGATCATTGGATTATGAAGACTTAGATTCTTGAATTGATTGATGCCTGTATTCCTAGATTTTTGGGTTCTTGGGTTATTTGGATTCTTGCGTTCTCTCTTTTAACCTTTCTTAAAACCTTTTTTTAGTCTTTTTCTTATTAGATTCTCGAAGTTCTAGATTCTTGCAATCTTGGTTTCTTGGATTCCTTAATGATTAGATTCCTTCGCGTAAAAAACCGCGTAAATTCCGAAATTCGCGTAAAAAACCGCGAAAATTCCGAAATTCGCGTAAAAAAACCGCGTAAATTCCAAAATTCGCAATTACGTAAAAAACTGCGTAAATTCCGAAAAGCGCGTAAAAAACCGCGTAAATTTCGAAATTCGCAAAAAAAAAACCGTGCAAAATTCCGAAAATCGTGTAAAAACCGCGTAAATTCCAAAATTCGCGTAAAAAACGCGTAAATTTCGAAATTCGCATAAAAAACCGCGTCAAAAGCGACTTCAGTGTACTCAAATACTCCGACTTCTGTACTATTTAATCATTAAACCTGGATTCTGAGATTCTTGATTTCTAGATCTTTCGGATTTCAAAATTCCTGGAAATTTCATAATTGTATACTTGGATTCATCCTGAATTCTGGAATTCTATCTCCGAATTATTGATCTGACGCATTCACTGAACTCTGAGAGGTTCTATAATTCTTGGATTTCTCGATAATTTCATTTATAGATTCTTTATTTTTTTGACCCCTTGAGTTGGAAGTTGGGTTCTCTGATTCTCTGATTCTCGGTTACTCGAATGGTTAAATTCTTGGACTCGCGGATATATTAAATCATAATTTCTTGGATTCTAGGATTCATGATTTGTCATATCCCTAGTTTCTCGATTTTGTTTTTAGATTTCTACACTTCGAAACTCTTGGATTACTGGAATTTATTAGATACCTGAATTTCGGGATTCTCAGGTTCCAAAAGTTGTGGATTCCCAAGTTCATATATTCCAGGATTTTTGTACTCGGATTCTTGAATTCTAACCCAAGCAACAATGTGAGTTTTATTGTACTCTTATGGTGGTCTTCAAAACCAATTTTGGTTTTAATTACCATCATAAGAATAGAATAAAACCCAAACTGTTACTTGGGAGGATTCCACGGTTCTAATATTTTGGACTTGTTGGACCCATGGATTCCGTGGATTTTCGGATTTCTGAATTTTAATCACATGATTCCTGGATAGTGAAATTATTAGATTTTTGCATTGTACATTCCTGTATTTTTGGATTTATGACCGTCTTATAACAAGGCCTGCGCAGTATAATTTCTCCATCTATTTCGGTCCATGGCAGCTGGTCTCCAGTTCCGCGGGCACCCAGTGCTCGCCAGATCTCGCTCCATCTGGTCTTGCCACCTTGCTCGATGTGCCCCTCTTCGTCTTGTTCCTACCGGATTCGATGCAAAACCCATTTTTGCAGGATAGTTGTCCGGCATTCTAGCAACATGTCCTGCCCAACGTATCCATCCAGCTTTAACCACTTTTTGAATACTGAGTTCGCCGTAGAGACGCGCGAGCTCGTGATTTATTCTTCGCCTCCATACACCGTTCTCTTGCATGCCGCCAGAGATGGTTCTTAACACCCGTCGTTCGAAAACTCCGAGTGCTCGTAGGACCTCTTCTAGCGGTGTCCACGTTCCATGCCCGTAGAGGGCAACCGGTCTAATTAGCGTTTTGTACAGTGTGCACTTTCTACGGGGGCTCAGATTGTTCGACCGCAAGTGTTTGTGGAGTTCATAGTAGGTCCGACTTCCGCTGATAATACGCCTTTTAATCTCACGTGTTGGATTCCTTTATGATTGTTAAATTCTCGGATTTTTAATTTCTAGAACTCTTGCATTCTAGATTTCTTGAATTTCTTAACTCACTGAATTCTTAGAAACTAAGATTCTCGAATTTCTGCATTTCTCAGTTGTAGAAATCTTAAATGATCGGATTCCTTAATCCGTAAACTTGAATTCTGGGATTCTTGATTTCTTCGATTGTTAGATTTCCAAAATCCTAGAATTTTAATTGTCAGAAATATTGAATTGTGGAATTTATGGATATCTAAATTCCAACATTTTTTTTTGTATGCCAGAAGGTCATTGGGTTAAAAGGCCACTGCGACAGTCTTAATGATCGTCTTTTGTGGCAGAAATTCCAACGTTACTGGATTCTAAATTTCTTAACACCTGATTTAGGATTCCTGGATTCTTGAACTCTCGGCTTGTCGTCTTCCTGAGTTCACGATTTTTTTAACTTCGAAGTTCGTGAATTCTTAAGATTTTGGATTACCGAAATTTATGAATGTTTAGTTTCCGGATTTTGGTGCACTCAGACTCAGGATTTTTAGTCCTCCGAATTCTTTAACTTTTAAGATATTGAATTTCTAAACTCTCATAATTGTGGCCTCAAAATTGTTGAATTTCTAAATTCTTGGATTCATAAATTTTACGATTTCTGGATTTTAAAATTTTCAAACTCTAGCTATAGTGACTGGCACAATTATAATTTTCCTTGCTTACTTATATGTCCCTGTTCGCCGATCAGAACAAAAGGATGAAATCAGAGATCTCCACTGCCGACGGTTACCCGCCATGGCTTTTACCTGTCGCCAGGACAGGTTCTTGTCTACAGTCCGGATTTCGTTGGCGGAACTGCGTCACCATGAGCCTCTGAGTCTGCCTCTTCTACGCTGTCCTTGCGGTTTCCAATCGAGTGCTTCTCTGCAGATCTCGTTCGCTCCTTTTCTCAAGGTGTGTCCTATCCACCACTTCCACACATCCACCTACGTTCACGAATTTCTGTTGCTATGTTTCCTAGATAAGTTTCCAGGATTGTATAATTCTTGGATTTTTGGATTCTTGGATCCATGGATTTGTGGGTTGTTGGATTTTTGCACTCCTGGATTTTTAGATGTTAGAGTCGTAGACTCTTGAATTCTTAGATTATTTGATTCATTGGTTCCTGGCTTTATCGATTTTTCGATAGTTGGGAACTTGGATTATTGTTTCTTAGTTTCATGATATCATTAATATATCTATTCCTTGGATTTTTGAGTTCTCCAATTCTAGGATTTATGGATTCTTACGTTCCCGCACTTTAGGATTCTTCGATTACTAGATTCTAGAGTTCTATGCAATCCTGGTTTCTTAGATTTTTGGATTGTTTGTTTTTGGCATTGTTAGGTTCTTGAAATGCCAGTCGTCGTATGTTCGAATCTCACTGGGAGAGGTTGTTAGAGTCAAAAGGATCATAGCAACTGGCCCTGCAATTGTCCTGCACTCTAACAGCTAGGCTGCGAAGTCTGTCGTATAAAAACAGAAGGTCAACTTTCGATAACGGAATGTAGCACCTAGGCTTTGCTTTGCTTTAGGTTCTTGAAATGGATTCTTGGTTTCTAAGATACTTGCATTGTTGCTGTTGGTTTCTTGAATTCGCTGATTACTGGATTCTCAAATTCGCCTACATTCGCCGTATTCCTGGGCTTTTGAATTGCGGGATTCTCTAAATTCGGGAATTTTGGGATTCTTAGATTCTTCAATTATTGGATTCCTCGAATTTGGTTCTTTGATTCTCGCATTCTTGAACAGTTAAATTCTTGGACTCGTGGATATTCGGATTCGTGCATTCCTAGTTTCATAGATTCTAGGATTCTCGGGTTTCCCAGTTTCTGGATTCTCGGTTTTTTTAGATTTTCAAACTTTGAAGTCCAAAATTTGTGCACCAGATAGCCTCGTAGCATGACACTGGTCTAACAAGCCAGTCGTCGTATGTTCGTAATTCTTAAATTCATGAATTCCAGGAATTTATTGAATTCTTAGGTTTTGAGATTTCCACGGATTTCTGTATTCCAGGAGTATTGCACAGCTGATTAGTTTAAATGTTCGAATTTTTGAATTCCAAAATTCTCGGATTCTTGGACACTAGGATTCCGTGGAATCCTTGTTTTGATTGTTTTGATTGATAAATTCCTATAAGTTTTATTCACAGGCTTCCTGGATTATGGAATTCTTGAATTTTTGGATTCCTAAATGTATTCCTGGATTTGTAAGCTGCTGGATTTTTACATTCCCCAAAGCCTGAATTAGGGAATTTTTCCTTTTTCGCGTTTTTGTATTGTTGGATTCTGTCTCTATTTTGCATTTTTTGATAGTCGGATAGATAGATGTGAGACCAAAAATATATTGGGTCGTTCAATGGCAGGTGAGACTCCAACCCACACTCTCTAGTTTGGTATCTAGGTGTTTTGAAAATTAAACTACAGCCGCACCTGTGATAACCGTATATCTTCTTGGTTGTAGAAACAGAGGGCATTCATACAAAAAAAAACCGTCTGCGAGGGAGCGTATGTGCACGTGTATGGAATGGCTAGACTGGAGGGACAAAATTAAATATGAGACTATCTAATAGAAGGCTGCGGCTGTAGTTTAATTGTTAAAACACTCGGGTACCAACCGAGAGAGTGTGGGTTGGAGTTCCACCCAATATATTTTTGGTCTCATAACGAAATTTCCCAGTTTTATCCAGTTTACCATTCTTTTCACCAAACGCTCCTCCATTCTCCAACTTGATAAGAGTCGGTGATTATTTGTGTTAAACCTTGAACCTAGACTAATGCAAATGAATGTGATTGTCTGTGTTTTGTGCGCAATGATCCTCTAGGTTTGATAATTTCATGAAAGGTTAATACCAAAATTGCCTTACCGATATTTTATTACTATGCCTGATTTATCTTAAAACAATTGATGCAAATCAACCTGAAACTTGTTCTGGTTGTCGGCAACTTAATGACACTTTTTATAATTCATACATTATTGTCAAGCTGACCATAACTTTATTGTGTTACACGGACAAGTTTTCTACCGATATAGTTTCGTGAACACATTGTTTACACAGAGAAGAAAACACTTCAGCACTAAAGAACTTCAGCAGCTCGTCGTTTTGGTGTGCCTTCGCTGTAAAGTTTCTGTTTTTACTACAGTTTCAAAGTTTTCGTTTCAATTCAACTAATTGATGGATATCACAAAATGTGCTGCTTTCTTGCGCTCCGCAGAGCGGACAATGCAAAAGTTTGCCTTGGCAAAAAATATGAACATCCTGGTTGCTCTCGTCCTGCGCCAGGTTTCTCGCCAGATAAACTCGATTGATTACTCGAAGACTAGCGAAGGGCTACTGCATGTAGCTTTCAAAGTTTTAACTTTTCGCTGTGTTGGTTTTTTTCACTTTCCTCATCAAACGACACAAAAGAAAAACAGTTCAAGCTTCTTTCCGACTTCGTGTTATCCTATGCTTACACAAAATCAAGTGCAAAGCAAAAAAAGCTCAAGCGTAATCAACAGGAAGATCTTCGTTTCGTGTAACATTTTCCCACCGAACGGATCAGGTCTCATCCTCTTCCGTAATTCTCTGAAACAAATCCACGATTCTGGCGTGTCAGGCATGGGGAGGAGCGAAAAGAAGCCGAAACTTTCTCTTGTGATTTAAAACTACTACCGTCCCAAGTCCGCCTCACTTTACCAACCGACCGACCGCCTATCCTTCTTTCAGTGCATCCATTTGAGCGTCAGCACCGTAAAGAAAGAAAAAAAATAGTTCCGGGCGAATTTTATTCTACTTTGTGTAGTTTCGAACGCAAAATGCAAAAGCTAGAAAAGGATGGCACACCACCCTGTGTGTCTGTTCTACCGACACACAGCGGCCGGGATGAATTGGTGTAGGATACATCGGACGAATCGCCGTGTCCTCAAGCCACCATTTGCAAGCGTGTGACATGTTCGCATTGCTTCTGCTGCTGCTGTTGCTGCTACTGGTGGTAGATTCGATGGGAGATTCGGAAAATAAATAAAAGGATTGATCTCTACTGAAGCGTAAATGAAATCGAACTGCGATAATGTTTTGAAAGCAGAGGAGAACTTTTTTTTTTGTTGCTCTAGTCGTTTTTTTCTTCGCCGAGGATAAATGTTTGGATCCGAACCGTCATATGTTTTGATTGTGAAGTTGACCGTTTCTCGGATTTTTTTTTTCGAGATTGAAGCGATATTTTAGCAGAACCGAGCACTGAATTTTTATGGCAATCAGAGCTTTTTTGTTTATTAAAATAATAAAGTTTCTCTATAAAGATAATTGAATTGAAAAGTGTTGGTAAGCGACAGAGAATCTTGACAATATCCGGCTAAAAATTCGCAAAAAAACCTAAAGGCTGCCAAGTTTATTATGCATCCACTTCAATTTGAGTCTTTCCCAGTAGAATATTTCTACAACTCTAGTTTCAAGAATTCGCTTCGGGGCTCTGACACAAGATGTTAAATTATAGAAAACACCATTAATGGAAATGTCCTGGCCTTATCCTTCTCCAAGAGCGTAATGAATGCCATCGAAAAAAGCAGCCTCCACCTGAGTGTGGTGTAGCTTACAGGTGTACAGTCATCTTCTCCGCTTAAGGATCTTTGCCAACAACGGAAAACAACCTGTTCTCGCCGTTCTTGTTTGCCCGCCATCTCTTCCTCCTCCTCCTCCGACGATTACGGAAAACATGTGTACTTGTCTCTGTCTGGTAGGCTGCATGGAATGGCAAACATGGTCTGCGTAGCACGTTGGATAACGTATAGAGCCGGTCGGTCGGTTACATGCTATTTTCTGGTATTTAGGAAAAGCGGCGGAGAAACGGCGGAACCGGCTCAGAAAGAACCGACGACGACGGATGGTTGTAAATAAATCATCATCTACAAGTGGTTCGCACCACCGAAATGAAACGTCTGTGTGGAGATAGAGAGAGAGAAACAGACACGTGGAACGGCGAGAACTCTTTCCGAAACCTCTTACCCACTATCCTTTGAAGCGGGGTTTTCACTTATTAGCGTAATCATCATTTCATCATGTCCCAGCGATTCGTGACTCCGTGTCTTGAACTGGATGATGTTTGCAGGCAGAGCCGCTTCAATGTCTAAGCACATATGCATGAAGTCAACCGGGAAAAAGGCTGTTTAGCTTTGAGTTGGTGAATTAAGAGGTATAAAAATTAATGCAAAGTTCATCCGTTTGTCTGCAAGGAACAATGAAATAAAATTTCGCTTTTAAATGCAAAACTTTTATATAAAAGCATCTTTTCCAAAGACGAATTGAATGTACTTTTTGATTTTATACTGAACTTTGCATTGATGAACAATCTCCTCATTTTAATCATTTTAAAATTCCTGTTGGACCATTTTACAAACGGCATTGCATTAATTACTGTGGCACCATTAAATGTCTGCTAAAACTCGCCCCCATTTTCTTCTCTTCAATCGGAGCAGCAAAAGGTCTCACCCATTAGAGGTCAAGTCATCCATCGTAATGACCGGGCATAGATCTTGTCTATAGAGTGAGCTAACCCTTTGTCAACCCGTCGTCGTCGGCCGCCATCCTCCCGTTGTGTCTTGCCGTGTCGGAGTGAGTGCTAAGGATTTTCTAAAGTTCTTCATTAACATAAAACGTGCTATTAAGATGTTTTCCGTCTTCCCCAGCAGCCGGTACGCTCGGAATTGTGGCAGTTAAACTAGCGTTTAATTTTTCACCAGCTCCTCTTTGGAATCCGGTAGTCAATGGAAGTTAAGCGAAACTTTCAAGCGACGCTCAATTAACGATATAATAAATCAAAAGTTTCCCAATAATTGCCGAAGGTTCTCCCGCAACGCTTGATGAAGTTCCTTCCCAGGCTAGGGTCAGAAGTGCTATAAGCTCGACCTTCTACCTTTTCCGGCAGATTGCCCTACGGGAGGCAGGCTACTATTATATCTTTATTGGTTCGTGGATGGCTTTTTCTACTGCGGAAGTTTGAACTTCTGTCGGTCGCTGTGCATGTGGGTGACTTCTGGCTATGGAATCAAAAGCATATACCATCGGCACATCCTTGCTTGCAATGATGGCAAATACTACTTCTACTACTACTAATACCGAAAGTTCCGATGTGACCAAACCTGCGGTGGAACAAAGTTTTTGGCTATGAATTCCTGCCTGCCTTTAACGTTCAACAGGGTGGCCACTTAATGTTGACCTAATTACAGAACGGTTCATTCTTCAGTGTTTTTGTGACGCGCTAATGAAGTCGAATATTAATTGAGTTCAAATATTTTAAGTTAGCTAACAAAATAGTAATGGAATACAATAAATATGCTCAAAAACTCGATCATTACTAGGGTAACACTGACAGAAAGTTGAATATCTTCGAATTTAGGAAAACCCATTTTCAAGCTAAACTAGTTCGAAGTAAGTTTGAATCAAATTTGTTTTACCTACGTTTCCTCGCAAGCTTTTTCGTACATTCGTAAAATCTACGAATCATTTTGTGAAATGCAATAATTCGTACGAATATAGCTTTGTTCATATGTACGACACATTCAGGACTGATTTTACGAATTTACTTCGTGGTAGAAAACAACGAAAGCATTCGTAAACGTTCGTTTTCGTAGTATAAACCAAGTAAATACTTAAGATAGAACAATACTTAGTTCAGCAATCTTATGGATAATAACTAACTCTATAAATGCCCCACACTTAAAGTTTTCAAATTTTGCTTGGTTGAGGACTTGAGGTGTTACAGTGCACTGCGTGCAGGACAGCCCTGGTCTCACGTCATGCGTTGCTCTTAGTTCCTACTTCGTAAGTCGTAATGAAGGTTATTGAAGGTTTTCAATCAGGTGTGTTTTCGGTCTCGTCTGGAATCCCACAAGGTAGTCATTTGAGACCGTAAATTTTCCTACTATACTTCAATAATGTCAACCGCGTTCTTAAAAACTCTCGTTTACCCTTCGTCGACGATTTGAAGATTCACTTGAGGATTTGTGTAACCTGAACTGCACGGTTGTCAATACAAGAAGGGCGACATGTTGGAATGTGAAAACTATTGAGCGATCACCATTCTCAATGCCGTGTATAAAGAGCTCAGATTATCTTTCGCTGTCTACCGCTGCTAGCAAGTAGATTCGAGGGAAGTTATCAAACCCGTTTTTCTGTATCGTCAATGACGTGGACATTGTCGGAATTACGTTCCAGGTGGTTGCTCAGTAGTAGTATACTAAACTGAAACGTGAAACAGAAAAGGTTGGATTAGTAGCGAATATGTCTAAAATCAAGTACCTGTTAGCAGAGAGAACCGAGCGCGATCGAGCTCACATAAGCAATAGGTGACAGGGCCGAGTTCAAGGTAGTGGATGAATTTGTATATCTCGGGTCGTTGATGACGTCGGATAACAACCGCAGGAAAGAAATACGTCGACGTATTCTCACCGGAAGTCGTGCATACTACGGATTCAACAAGACCCTAAAGTTTGTTAAGCTTCATCCCCCTTCCAAATGTACCATATACAAAACGCTAATAAGACCGGTAGTCCTCTACGGGCACGAAACGCAGACAATACACGACGGGGACTCGAAAGCACTAGCCGTTTTTGAACATCGTGTGCTTACTCAGCTAGCATTTTTACATGTATATAAAAGTAAATAATCTGCATTACGTACAGATATGCATACTAATAAATCGTATAAGTATTTATATACGACTATATCCGATTAAGTGCGACTCGCTCCGTACTACTATACAATTTTGCGCTGAAAATCATATGTGGTCGGTGTTTAATCAGGCCGGACCAAGTCGCAAAATTAAAAAAAATGAGTTAATGACAGGAAACGATCAAGAATTTTCTCTAAAGTACATTTTACTCTAATCAGATTACATAAATGTTGCAAACAGCCGGAGTTATGAGATGATTTCAAATAATTAATAACTGTAAACCATACAGAGCAGCAAACTTTCGACGCATTTTTCTCGAAATAATAATTTTGTTCCTTGGTTCGGTCTGACTTAACACCGACCATGTGTGTCAGTTACTATCATTATATACGATTGAAGCTCAACTTGGGCGCACTTTATTTAACTTTAGTTACAATTCCGAATTTGTTAAGAGTCATTTACGACAATGTTCGTACGTTGATGTACGATTTGGTGGAAAGATAAATCACGAGATGGCACAGCTATTCGGCGAACCCAGAAAGTTGCTAAAGTTGGAAGAGTACCATACCATGGGTGGGACATGGTGTGAGAAAGCCGTACAACAACTCCGCAAAAACAGTGTTCACCTCGAATCCGGTTAGTACCAGACGCATAGGTGCACAGCGTGCTAGATGTTTAGTCCAAGTGGAGCAAGACCTGGAAAGTGTGGGACATTCAAGAAATTGGAGATGAAATCCTGGAGGACATCGTACCAGAATAAGTAAAACAGGGTCATTGTAGCAACGCTTATTAAGTGTGTATAACGTTCTTCTTTACCCAAGCTGGGAGATCCGTGGACTGAACCAGTTATAACTGGATTCAAACGGATTTGACCCTTCAAATAACTAAATTCAACGGAAAGAATACGAATCCACTTCATGTCACTTCTCCGGTGTGCCTCAAGGATCTGTTTTAAAACCTCTCGTCTTTTTATTATGTATAAAAGCAACACTACTTTCTTTCATTCTCAAGACACTAATTTATGCCAAGAAGCTCCGTTGCAAAATGAGAAATGAAGAAGATATCAATCACATTCAAATCGCTTTTTATGCTAAGAATACTCACACAAAAATCCAAAATTTGCTTTGAAAACCCGCTTAAAAATTATTTAGATACCGCTCTATGGGGCTGCTACCCTGTTTGTAGCAAAAATGAGCGCTCATTTGGCTACCAACGGTGTAGCAGCCCTATAACGCCGTAAATACAAAAGATAAAACTATACTTTCTTCAACAATTTAGATAATAATTAACTCTACAGTTCACTATGGGCCAGAAATTGAAATTTCGGGACAAATATATTTGCGGTTAAACGGCGTGTCTCAGCTCAATGTAGTCTTCGGCAACTTTTTGAATGAAAAAATGATGCATCTTTTGAAGGGGTTGTCCAATATTTCCGTGTTACTTTAACAACAATTTAAGTAATAACTTTTTGAGTAAATAATTTTTCACCTTTTTGGTTTCAGAATATAAAAGATAAACCAATTTCAAGTATTTTTTCTGAAGATATCAAACTTCTACCTTTTACCCATTTTCAGCAATAGACCTTTGTTTATAAACGACCCCTCAAATCACATTTCTTCTTGTAACATGTTTATTTCAACAGACAGCTCAATGTGATGTTCTAGACAACATTTTGCACATTAAAGAGGAATATTTTTGCTGGAGACGGTTTCGCTTTTTCTGCATTAATTAATAAGATATAACTGTTTTAAGGCTAAAAACCTTTTGATGAAAAATGTGTATTTTTTCCAGGGTGGTGTCTTCGGAGAAGTAAAATAATAAAATATAGCGCATCTTCGTGCACTATTAGGGTGACCATGAATTCACCTATTAGGGTGATACAAACTTTTGTTTTCTTAAATAATTTAAAAAAAAAGTTTTTTTCTCCAAAAGTTGCAGAAAATACTAAAATAAACAACTTTGCTGAATAAAGTAACTGTCTATCTCTTACCGGTTACGAAATATAATGATGTGTTAAAAAAGAGCATTTAAAAATCAATTACACTCAATAACTTTGCAAACGATCATTTTATTGCTTACAAATGTTCTACAAAGTTATTTAGTATGTTGAAATACATATTTTCTGAGAAGACTGTTTGTTGCTAGGCCGCATATTTATTAAGTTATAAAATGTATGAAAAAAAAATCCGCACTATTCCCAGGTATTCCCAGGTATTCTCTAAAATACACATTTGGGCAGATAGCTTTAATAATTCCCTACAAATTGGTATGCAAACTAATTGCAGATACTTGCAGATGGCTAAGATATTCGGATTTTTCATCAGACGGTTTTTAACGTAAAATCAGTTATATCTTATTAATTAATGCATATAAAGCTAAACAGTCTTCAGCAAAAATATTCCTCTTTCATGTGCAAAATATTTTCTAGAACATCACATTGAGCTGTCTGTTGAAATAAACATGTTACAAGAAGAAATGTGATTTGAGGGATCGTTTATAAACAAAGGTCTATTGCTGAAAATGGGTAAAAGGTAGAAGTTTGATATCTTCACAAAAATTACTTCAAATTTGTTTATCTTTAGTATTTTGAAACCAAAAAGGTAAAAAAAACTTTACTCAAAAAGTTATTACCTAAATTGTTGTTTAAGTAACGCTTAAATATTGGAAGACCCTTTCAAAATATGCATCAATTTTTATTCAAAAAGTTGCCGAAGACCACATTGAGCTGAGACATGCTGTTTAACCGAAAATATTTTTGTCCCGAAATTTTAATTTCTGGCCCATAGTGCAGTTGTCCTCTACACTACTTGTTCGAATACTGTATCGCTGAGGCGCTGTAATCAAATGAGCGCCTACTGAGCAAAAAACCGAAAATGCAGCCTGGTTAAAACTGCAGGGACAAAATTATATATGAAACTATATAATATAAGGGCGAGGCGGTAGTTTAATTGTCAAAACACTTGGGTACCAACCGAGAGAGTGTGGGTCCCCCCTGCCACTGAACTGAACGACCCAATATATTTTTGGGCTCATATCGAAATTTCTTAGTTTCATCCAGGTTATGATTCTTCGCACTAAAAGACCGCAAAGATTCCAAAATTCGCTTGAACCCCCGCGTAAATCGCGTGAATTCCAAAACTCGTGTACAAATTTTGCGTAAAAAATAACGCTCAAATTTCAAAATTTGCTTAAAAACCGCCTAAACCCAAAAATTAGCACAGAAAACCCCGTGAATTCCAAACTCGTTTAAAAAACACCACGTAAATTTCAAAATTTGCTTTTAAAAAATCACGTTAATTCGCAAAATTGCGTAAAAACACATTCAAATTCCTTAATTTAGTTGGAAAACCGTGTAAGCTCTCAAATGTGCTTAACCCTCTAACGGGCAACGTCGTAAAAACGATGTAATCCAGCAAATGATTACTTTATCATGAAAGTACACTCAAAAGAAGCTCGAGTGTTGATTTTCATTATTAAAGCATATTATTGAAATTACGCAACTGACTTTATTTCTTAAATTCGTCATACCGTTTTAAAATCCATCCATCAAAATTTTTCATCGTCCGTACTAAAAATCACAATAATGTTTACGAAGCTAGCGCGCATGTGTTTGTGTAGGACAGCATGACAAATGTTATTCGGCAAAATTTATGCAGGTTATGCAAGTGTTTCCGGCTGAAGAATAACAGCAATGCGTTGCGTGAGTTATTTTCATTTTGTGAATGACGGAAATTGAAACGATTAGCCGACATTTTCTTCTTTGTCGCACGAAAAAACGTTGGAAATTGGGCTGCTAGGAATTCTTTAATGAAAAAGAGCATTTAAATAGATCGCGTGTGAGAGGCAACAAACTAAAATATTAGGGAATAACTAATTTTGCATTGTGTGACATAAAAATCGATGATATTTTTAATAATTTGTGTTGGATAGGAGGGGAATAGACAATTACGACGAAGCAGCGACATACCCTAAATTCTAGAATTTGCATATCAAAAAATTTCAGTTTCAAAATTTCAAAATTTGTGCAAAATTAGTCGCGCCAAAGTAGTGAGTGAAAATTTGCAAATGATGTAGTTGTTAAATCTTGTTGTAAATATATATAAGGCAACGTGCATATGTGCGTATGGACGTATGTATATATGTTTCGCCATCACTCCGGAACGTTTGGACCGTTTTCTACCAAACTTGGCATACGTCTCCTTGACATAAGAGAATCAGCATAGTGGGGGCGGTCGCTAATAAAGAGAGAGATCCAAATATCAAAACTAATTTTGTTTCTCTTGCATTCGGATCAATAACAGATGTCCAAGTGGTTGGGAAACGATGGGGTCAGAAAACAAAGTGGGACGATGGCAAGGAGGGAGGTCAAAATAAGGAGAAAAGCCTTTGTTTTTCTTTCATTACAAAGAAAACAGACGTAAATAACTGTTGAATAAATGAGAACTAACGGGTGACAACTAAAATTTTGGATTTTTTTTCTCAAGCTGTCAAAAAAAGACAAAGATACATGAAGAAGATCTGATTTACCGAAATTAAAGATACATTATCCATTGTTGAAAAAAAAATTAGTTTACATTTGAAAACGGTCCGTAATCGACTGTTCGGTGAAGCTCTCGTTTGACGTCGAAACAGGGGCGTTGTACGACCGTCATGTCAACTTTGCGAATGTATCTCTTGATTCTACCTATCAACTGTTTGCAATTCGTGGCTCTCCAGTTATTTTTGTACACCAACAAACTCAAAATTCCGAAGATATCTTCGATTGGGCGCACTGAGACAGATTTTACGGGTCGTGGTTTTTGGGTAAAAATGGGATCGAATGGGTATTCAGGAACGTTGTGTTTTTTTGGCGTAATTCGATGATGCTCTATCCGATCAAAACACGTATTGTCCATTTGCATGATGTTTTTGTAGAAACGGGATTAAAATTTTCTTCAAACATTCGTCTGGTGCATCTTAATTGATAGCCAAACCATAAGGCTTATTGTTGAAGAAACGCGAAAGAGAACGATGTCCTTCTGCGTCCATAATTTTGGCTGGTCTTCCAGTACCTTGCTTGCGAATAGTTGTTGGGCATGTTAGGATATGGTAAACAGTCGAAGCCGCAACATATTTGCTTTTTAAAGGTCGTACCGTAAACTTTTTCCCGAGATTTCTGTAGAAGTTCGTAGAAGTGTACAACACGCTCGCGAAATGCTTTTTGTTTTGACGCCGTTTTAAGCAAAACTTGGCAAGCATAAACAAAACAAAAAATACTGACAGAAAGAGGATAGAAAAAACTAAAACATACATACTCTTATTTCTCCCTGGGCTCGTTTGTTGTAGAGCATAGGGGCCTCGAAAAAATTCCAAAATTTTAGTTGTCACCCGTTACAACACTAGAAGAAGCTAACTAGAAGGAGGGTGTCTGACAAAGGCAGAAGACGTGAAATGTTTCTTGCATTATAAAAATTCTCAAATTTGATGTAAAAATGGTTGGAAGACAAAAGTAGGATAGCCCCTGACAAGGAAGGGACAAACGAAGAAAATTGACTTTGTTCATCTCGAATTATATGAATTTCAGGATCCATAATAGATGTACAAATGAAAAGGTTTGAAAAGGGCAGGGTGGGTTTGCAATTTACAACGAGGAGGTTCAAATATAGAAACAAGGGGAATTTTGTTATGGGAATTTCCAGAAATAAATCAGACGTACAAGTGGCAGGGAGACGAACGAATCCCGAGTAAGATCAGTTAGTTACATTATAATTGTAAACCATAAATGGTTAGGTTATTTTGACCAGTTGCATAAACTCTGAAAAAAGAGTCATGACCGCGTTTAGAGTCATATACAAGTAAAAAAACACCCGGTGGTGGTAAATTACACTAGGCTTGCTGTATCGACGTCCGGCAACAGACTGCCCGTTTCTATCGCACCGACCGAGTAGGTAACAGTCTATCTTCTCGGCAGAAGAAACAAAGAGCAATCATACAAAAAATAATAATTATCGAGCTCGAGGCGAGTGTGTGGTGCGCCGAGTGATAGAACTGGGAGAATGAAATTAAATTGGATAACAGACTACCAAATATAAGGGTGCGGCAGTAGTTTAGTTGGTAAAATATTCAGCTTCCAACTGAAAGAACGTAAACGCCACCAGTTATTGAATGATCTAATATATTTTTGGCCTATTTATCAAAATTTCCTAATTCAACCAGTTTATCATTCTTCGCACCAGACACTTTCTAACTTCCAAAAAACTGTTGCATGAATAGATCTAGGATCACCCTAATTTGTTCGGAATTCAGTCTGGTTTGGCATCATCGGTACACACATGATGATGTATGCTCCGACTCATTCGCTTCTGACGAATAAGGCACCACTTGTGAGGGTCGGCAGTGAAAGGTTTCAACTAGTGAAATGTAGCTACCCATAGTTAGGTCCGGTCCCATCAGTGCCAGTGCAGTAGAAGGAGTATTTTGATTTTCCATCCTTTATTTGGAATTTCGTTGAATTTCCAACGGACGAATGTTGATTGAAAATTAGTTTTCGGAATCATGCAAATATTGGTAGTTCCTGAAGGAGTGAATAATCATCCATAAAGTAATCAAATAAATACCTAGCTGAAGGCGAAATTCCTACTACTAATGCAATGAAACATTTATTCATCGACTCAAGCAAGAAGCCTTTAACCGATAATATATTTGCAAATGGTTATAGAGTCAACATGAGCTTTTATGTCAATATTGCTTTCTCTAGGATGTTGGCAAAACGTGTTCAAAGGCTTCCGGTAGAGAAATACACCCTCCCGGTCGATCGGACCGTACACAAAGGACTGACTGTGGTTGACCAGACCATTCCCAGCATATACCTAGTCTGCGTCTGCAGCCAAGTTGCCCGATTGCCCGATGCATACAGCAGGTTTGAATTACATCAAGACTATGCTAAATACGAACAAGATTTATAAGATTCGCTTACGCTTAGTATGGTAGTCCTGTCCTGTTCAAAGGTAAGCCGGCAACTAGGTAGGTACGTAAATACATACACGGGAACACACATCTCCAATGTCCGTCCGTTCCGGTTTGAAGCCAGGACAACTGGAAATGAAATGAGAATGGCTTTTCAGCATGTAAATATGACCGTCCGTACTCTAGTCTCAGTGAGCTCATCGAGCCTGTCAGTGCGGTGTCGGGTCCATTCAAATGCACTCGGGTAAATGATGGAGCCGGCCGGCAGGTGAATCCTTGACAGTCTTGAAATGCTGGACATTATTGGTGATGAACCTGTGCGACGGTAATCGGTTAGAATTCATGTGTTATAATGCAGTTTAGCTAAAAATGTCGCTAAAAGTTTGCTCGTTTAAGCCTCCTATTTTTTTTAAATATTTTTAAGCAGACATCGAAAGAAGATACGAATGCAAGAAGTTCCAAATGAATCCAGCTAACTTATTTGATTAGCTTTAAGAAGAAAACCTCAACTGTTGCCAGGCTGCTGTTGCAAAATTGTGTTTAGTTGGCGAAAATTCCCACCACGGTTGGAACGGAGACGCAGTTCCGTCGGCATATTTATGCCGAGCACACTTTGCTCATCTGATCCAATAACCGAAAACTCGACGGGCGGCGGCGCCGTAACTTTCGAAATTAATGAACGCATAAATTCGTACGTGGTACGTGCCTCGAAGTAGAGTATCGCCCCGACCGAACCCGTTAGTGCCGGCTGCCGGGAGCATGATGTGTCGGCAAACTTTTATTTTTGTTTGTTGCATTGTTCCCATACGAGAGCACTATGGTTGATGACTCGTTGAGGGGACATCTTAGGGGGAGAAGGAAGAAAATTTTATATGTATTTTGCGTGACTTTTCCTGGTGGATTCATTTATGTAGAAAATCAACCAAAGAAGCATTGATTCATTCCGCTGCTCGCAGGACATCACAAACAATGCGACGACGTGCATTCGACAGACAGGTTAGCATTGCAGCACGCGTGAAAATGCACTTTCGAAGCAGTGGAAAATAAATTTTCCCATAATGAACCCAATTAAGAATACCAACAAACAACCCACAATCAACAGTGAATCTCGACGGTATCCAAACAGATTGAACATGGCAAAATCAGCGGAAGCAAATAACAATAATCGTAAAAGCTAATCACATGTAGTTCTTGTCCCCTCCTCTTTCCTTGCCACACTGAAGGACTCTATGGATGAACTCCCCCGCAACTGCACGACCGAAGTTGGACCATTAAACTCCCGACCTACGACCGACACCGGATGGGAAAACGTGACCCAAACGAGCTCGTTTACCGTAATATGCCGATACGTATGTTCGAATTATCTCCGCCCGGTTAGGTAACTTCCCGGTGCAGTTCAGTTTCAGTTTCAGTTCCTTCAGTGCAAGCAAAACAATAACAGTGCTGCGAGGATCCTGTCGTGCAACCGGAGGAAATGAAGAAGACCAAGAGCGTCCACCTACACGTTCAGCGATGTTCTCAGCAGCAGCAACGCTGCGAAAGGCAAAGCTCGTGCCATTATTGTAAGACGAGAAGCAATTCCCGCCAAAGACGATTTTTTTTATTTTTTATAATATATACCGGTCGGTAGAGCTGTTCAAGGCGAAGCAAACTGCATCCAGCCGGGGAACCAGGAAAATGACAGCGCAATGAATGCTATGAAAAAAGGTCCATTCTATATTCCAGCACTAATCCGACACCAGTCTGGCAGGAACGATCTCTTAATGGACATGTTGTTGTAAACAATTCAATTACATATTTTTTATCATTATCGGGATTTATGGTAAATGAATGAATATTTCACGAGGCTTAATGCTTCCGGGCTTCACTCCCTTTCTATAGTCTATAGGTATTACGCGGAGTGGTGCTACTCGGCTCGTTTCCCAAACCGGTCACGAATCTGCAGCTTTTCGTGCCCGGTAGAAGTTAGCTGATTTGCCCGGTCGGATGATTTTCAGCAAACCACACTAATAGCCCTTAGCATATTGTACCCACAACGACTTTAGTTATGAAGTAGCAGTCGGTAATCGCGATTTTTTATTCCTTCTTCATCCTTACCGGACATGCAAACAGCAAATGGCATTAAAGCCATTACGCCGGATAGCCGGACCAGCCGGCTTCATACTGCTCCAACTGAATATGTTCCGCAGAAATGAAATCTAATTTGCTAGCCATCATCCTGTACATGCGACAGATATGTTCTAATTTGTGTAAATATAACGACCATTGTTTCACGGTACGGCGATCCGGTATACTAGCGAGCGAGGCCACGGATGATGTCCATAATGATTATGCGGCAGCAACAATAACAACAGCAGCAACAGCAAGGAATATAAATCCGAGCGTAATCGAAGCAATAATGGCGAAGCGAACGGAAGCTTTACATAACTGATAGACTATTTTCAATGAATAGCTAAGCAAACGATGTTTCGCCGTTGGGCATTAGCCAAACATGGGTTCGATTGATTGATTGCTCTGGTGGATCTTCGCGAAGGGGGATAGTAAATTCGATTTGATTCCGAAAGCGAGCAGGAATTTATGGGGATTCCTTGCGTTTTGCTTTCCGGACAGGCTATCGTTTCATCGCTTCGAACGGGTTTGGGGAGTGCTGAGCGCCTCGATTGGTGGGTATATTCATTTTACGTTTGGGATTTGGTAACTCTACAACAACGAGTCGTGCTTTAGTTTTTTGTATTAATTTGTTGTGATCATAATCATATAAGGTCGGTGTTAAATCAGGCCGGGCCAAGTCACAAAGTTTTAAAAAATGAGTTAATGACAGCAAACGATCAAGAATTTTCTAAGCTACATTTTACTCTAATCAGACTTTATAAATGTTGCAAACAGCCAGAGTTATTATATGATTTAGAACGATTAATAGCTAATACAGAGCAGCAAACTTTGAACGCGTTTTTCTCGAAATCAGAGTTTTGTCACTTGGTTCGGTCTGGAATGATCCGTTCTGAACGGTTCAATTAACACCGACCATATGAAGTATAAATAGAAATTTTTCAATGACAGAACGGTTTTATACCACCAGCCTGAATATCACTAGCCCGAAAGTAACACTCAACCCAGATGTAGCACTAAGTCGAATGTATGAATATTTTCGCAATGGGTCGCTAATAACATTACATGAGATTTTTAAAGATGAGATAGGCCGCGAGTGTTACGTACGCGCCGCCCTCGGAAGCGTCGTCCACTACTGGTAAGACAACACAACTGCCTGAGCTTATTCATTTTGCTTACCGTCCTATCACGGAACACGAGCCATACGGCAATAGTTTATTGAGTAAAACATTCTAAAACCAATCGAAAGAGCGTGAGTGCGTGCCCTACCTGCCATTACACAACCCTATATTTTTGGTCTATATCCAAATCCAGTTTATCCAATTAATTATTTTTCACATCAGACGCTTTCTCCCTTTGCAAAAAAGGACATTAATTTTTATGTCCATTATCTTAACGAATCATTAGGCACTTCTCACTTCCACATTTTTATTACTTACTTTTTACTTCTTACTTCTCATTTATCACGTCTCATTATTTATTTCCTTCTCACTACTCACTTCTCAATTCCTACTGTTTACTACTTATTTCTCAATCCCCATTACTTATTTCTCACTACTCACATTTCACTACTCATTTCTCATTACTCACTTCTCATTACTCACTTCTCATTATTTAGTTTACATTATTCAAGGCGGAGCCGCTTTTTGGGACTCTCGCATTAAACATACAATGAGTTATTTACACCATTGGATGCAAAAACCAATATCTATTAACCATAAAATAATCGTTCCATTCGGACAAATAACAACAGTTTTAGAACATGAATTTTGTGTAGCAGACTGTAGAAAAAACCAAATTGCATTCAAGCAGAGCGAACCGAAAACCAACCACAGGAGCCTAGAATAGAGCTCTGTGGCTGCCCTGCTGTATGAAACAGCGGTGGCAGAGCTGTATTGCATTTTTTAAGCTTGTGTTCAGCCAAAAGGAACCAGGTACAATTTGTTTTAAAATAATTTTATTTTCATCAATTAAAATATTATGCTGCGTGAAACACCAAAAGTCAGTCAAGATAGATACAATATATAAAATTAATCAAGAGCCGTTACAAAATGCCAATGCGTTGTATAATGATACTGTAATAATAATTAGCATGTATTTGGTACGCCCTGGCTGAACAGAAAATGAAGTTATGCGTGGCTGAAAAGAAAATGTTCTCATTCTCTTTAAGATTCAGAATCCGAAATTGTCGATGATAGCGACATCGTTATGGAGGACAGAAATTTAAGAGGTAATAATACTCTAAGCAATGTTGACCCGGTTCACCTTGACTGAGTAATATTTTAATTTCCTTCGAACATAACTTTTCAGAAACAGCAGAAAACGTTACTTTTGAGCCAACTGAAGAAGTTTTGGCTTCTCACCAGAAGAACGTTGATTCGACGCCTCGGCTCAAAAAATGTAAACACGGTGATGTTTTATTATGGAATAAAAACCCACGTATACGGAATATTTGTATAGCCATGACCCAGATGCTCTATTCTTTAAGCCGGATTCAAGAAAGAGGTTGAAAATCTTCACCAATCTTTAGTCAAACCGAAATGGACCTTTTGCATGCTTCATAAGTTGTTCTCAACCTTGTAAGAATGACATAGGGTAAAAATACATCCAACCAGATTGAACTGAAAATCATATTCTTTCATTTTCATTCTGCCACAGTGAACTCAGTGCATTCATACCAAAACTAAAAGTTAATTATTTCGATAATCACATACTATTTTACGGACATTTATAATCTCGGAGCATAAAAGACATCCTGTTTGTGATATGTGAGTGACAAAATTATTTATTAGGTCAGTTACAAACAGTTAGTGGGACGATAAAGTTAAAGATTGAATTACTCAAAATAATGTTTTTGGTGCTTGGTTCGTTCTGGCAGAACCCCGGCCAAGTAATATATTAGAACTTGAAAGTTAGTACACATCAACACAGAAAATTAATACTTATGTTCGTTTTCTTTTTCTTTATTGTTTAGTTCTGTAAGACATCAGTCCATTGCACAGTGGTTTGATTGCTCGGATTCGTGAACTTTTTTAATAACTCTTTTCATAGTGTTTTTTTTTCAATATGGCGTCTTCGAAAGAATTTCTGTATATCAATAGACGCAACGACTGGTGGTTAGTATTAGTTCGGAACTCAACCACAGGTGGCGCTGCAAAATTTAACTTTCTTATTTGACTATATAGAGCTATAGTATGTTCTAGAAAGTTTTAGATAATCTTATTATGAAGCTTTTTGCTGAAAACATTATTCCTCTAAGTATCACAGTTTTCGAGATATTAAGCGTCTTTCATGACGGACCCCCACAAATCGAGTTTTTCACTGTAGCTTCAAAACTATGTGATTTAGGGAAAAATAGTGTTCTGCAAACATTTGCATCTATTAAAATCACACACTTTTGCAAAAGAAAGTGAACACGTATCTTCTTTACAGAGCGAGTTACTGAACGATTTAAGTAAAAATTAGCCATACTTCGTACTGCTATACAATAAAAACTTGGAAAAACTGGCGGCCGAGATATAATTAAAGTGAAAGTACATTCAAAACTGATCTTAAAACATGCTAAGTTATTTGTCTCTTTAAGTATCTTCATCATTTAATTTGCATTTCGAAAAAGTGTTACTCAGTCTTTTAGAGACATATATGATATATATCATAATGTTTACTATATCCCATCGCCCTGTTAACCACAAGGTACGATGCTAATCTAACAAGCCAGTCGTCGTATGTCTAATCTCGGCTGTGTGGTACTGCTAGAGTTTAATAGGATCCTTACACTAGTCCTGTAATTGTCCTGTACTCTAATAACCGGCTGCGAAGCCTGCCGATAAACAAGGGCAATGTCCTCAAGACGGTTATACCCAAAGCTTTGCTCTACTTGTATCGCAAGAGACTAGTAAGAAAAGCAAACTAATGTCAGGTAATTAAAAGTCATTACTTTGAGCGTCTTAGCAGAATCTCGAATACGGGAATATTGTGATAGATTTTTGTTATGTAACAGAATTAAACAGAAAACTTTTTCTTCAACTCGTAATGTTAGGGGTTTTTAATTTTACATAATTGTAAATAAATATATCAAAAATAAATATATAAAAAATAAATATATAAAAAGTAAACATAAAAATGAATATATAAAAAATAAATAGAAAATTAAATATCGAGCATGTATTTTGCATCGCCGCATAGTTCACTCGCCGACTTGTCTCGCGACGCCCTTATGCTACTAATTAAGGGATCTGATGATTCGAGAAGGCGATGCAGCAAATCCATGTTTGCTGCCGTTCTAGAACATTTTCTGGTTTGGTTATGTTGTAATTTATCTGAAATTAAAAGCCCCTAACATTACGAGTTGAAGAAAAAGTTTTCTGTTTAATTCTGTTACATAACAAAAATCTATCACAATATTCCCGTATTCGAGATTCTGCTAAGACGCTCAAAGTAATGACTTTTAATTACCTAACATTAGTTTGCTTTTCTTACTAGTCTCTTGCGATACAAGTAGAGCAAAGTTTTGGGTATAACCATCTTGAGGACATTGCCCTTTTTTATCGGCAGGCTTCGCAGCCGGTTATTAGAGGACAGGACCATTACAGGGCTAGTGTAAGGATCCTATTAAACTCTAGCAGTACCACACAGCCGAGATTAGACATATGACGACTGGCTTGTTAGATTAGCATCGTACCTTGCTGTTAACAGGGCGATGGGATATAATAAAAATTATGATATATATCATATATGTCTCTAAAAGACTGAGTAACACTTTTTGGAAATGCAAATTAAATTATGAAGATACTTAAAGAGACAAATGACTTAGCATGTTTTAAGATCAGTTTTGAATGTACTTTCACTTTAATTATATCTCGGCCGCCAGTTTTTCCAAGTTTTTATTGTATAGCAGTACGAAGTATGGCTAATTTTTACTTAAATCGTTCAGTAACTCGCTCTGTATAGAATATACGTGTTCACTTTCTTCTGCAAAAGTGTGTAATTTTAATAGATGCAAATGTTTGCAGAACACTATTTTTCCCTAAATCACATAGTTTTGAAGCTACAGTGAAAAACTCGATTTGTGGGGGTCCGTCATGAAAGACGCTTAATATCTCGAAAACTGTGATACTTAGAGGAATAATGTTTTCAGCAAAAAGCTTCATAATAAGATTATCTAAAACTTTCTAGAACATATTATAGCTCTAAATCATTAAATTAGAAAGTTAAATTTTGCAGCGCCACCTGTGTTTGAGTTCCGAACTAATACTAACCATCAGTTGCTGCGCCTATTGATATACAGAAATTCTTCCAAAGACGCCATATTGAAAAAAACACTATGAAAAGAGTTATTAAAAAAGTTCACGATTCCAGAGCAATCAAACCACTGTGCATTGGTTAGAATTAGTTTCGAGCTATCGCATCATTTGATCCAGTAGCTTTCAGCTTTGTGACGTTCGGACTAACGTGTTATAGAATCGTTTATAAGTCTTCACAAGAAAATCAAGTTATTTCCACTTAAATTGGCCAAATTGATGAAACAAGCAAGTTAGAATTAGATAAATCTATACCTATAAAGAAGCATTTCTGTCTGTCTGTCTGTCTGTCTGTCTGTCTGTCTGTCTGTCTGTCTGTCTGTCTGTCTGTCTGTCTGTCTGTCTGTCTGTCTGTCTGTCTGTCTGTCTGTCTGTCTGTCTGTCTGTCTGTCTGTCTGTCTGTCTGTCTGTCTGTCTGTCTGTCTGTCTGTCTGTCTGTCTGTCTGTCTGTCTGTCTGTCTGTCTGTCTGTCTGTCTGTCTGTCTGTCTGTCTGTCTGTCTGTCTGTCTGTCTGTCTGTCTGTCTGTCTGTCTGTCTGTCTGTCTGTCTGTCTGTCTGTCTGTCTGTCTGTCTGTCTGTCTGTCTGTCTGTCTGTCTGTCTGTCTGTCTGTCTGTCTGTCTGTCTGTCTGTCTGTCTGTCTGTCTGTCTGTCTGTCTGTCTGTCTGTCTGTCTGTCTGTCTGTCTGTCTGTCTGTCTGTCTGTCTGTCTGTCTGTCTGTCTGTCTGTCTGTCTGTCTGTCTGTCTGTCTGTCTGTCTGTCTGTCTGTCTGTCTGTCTGTCTGTCTGTCTGTCTGTCTGTCTGTCTGTCTGTCTGTCTGTCTGTCTGTCTGTCTGTCTGTCTGTCTGTCTGTCTGTCTGTCTGTCTGTCTGTCTGTCTGTCTGTCTGTCTGTCTGTCTGTCTGTCTGTCTGTCTGTCTGTCTGTCTGTCTGTCTGTCTGTCTGTCTGTCTGTCTGTCTGTCTGTCTGTCTGTCTGTCTGTCTGTCTGTCTGTCTGTCTGTCTGTCTGTCTGTCTGTCTGTCTGTCTGTCTGTCTGTCTGTCTGTCTGTCTGTCTGTCTGTCTGTCTGTCTGTCTGTCTGTCTGTCTGTCTGTCTGTCTGTCTGTCTGTCTGTCTGTCTGTCTGTCTGTCTGTCTGTCTGTCTGTCTGTCTGTCTGTCTGTCTGTCTGTCTGTCTGTCTGTCTGTCTGTCTGTCTGTCTGTCTGTCTGTCTGTCTGTCTGTCTGTCTGTCTGTCTGTCTGTCTGTCTGTCTGTCTGTCTGTCTGTCTGTCTGTCTGTCTGTCTGTCTGTCTGTCTGTCTGTCTGTCTGTCTGTCTGTCTGTCTGTCTGTCTGTCTGTCTGTCTGTCTGTCTGTCTGTCTGTCTGTCTGTCTGTCTGTCTGTCTGTCTGTCTGTCTGTCTGTCTGTCTGTCTGTCTGTCTGTCTGTCTGTCTGTCTGTCTGTCTGTCTGTCTGTCTGTCTGTCTGTCTGTCTGTCTGTCTGTCTGTCTGTCTGTCTGTCTGTCTGTCTGTCTGTCTGTCTGTCTGTCTGTCTGTCTGTCTGTCTGTCTGTCTGTCTGTCTGTCTGTCTGTCTGTCTGTCTGTCTGTCTGTCTGTCTGTCTGTCTGTCTGTCTGTCTGTCTGTCTGTCTGTCTGTCTGTCTGTCTGTCTGTCTGTCTGTCTGTCTGTCTGTCTGTCTGTCTGTCTGTCTGTCTGTCTGTCTGTCTGTCTGTCTGTCTGTCTGTCTGTCTGTCTGTCTGTCTGTCTGTCTGTCTGTCTGTCTGTCTGTCTGTCTGTCTGTCTGTCTGTCTGTCTGTCTGTCTGTCTGTCTGTCTGTCTGTCTGTCTGTCTGTCTGTCTGTCTGTCTGTCTGTCTGTCTGTCTGTCTGTCTGTCTGTCTGTCTGTCTGTCTGTCTGTCTGTCTGTCTGTCTGTCTGTCTGTCTGTCTGTCTGTCTGTCTGTCTGTCTGTCTGTCTGTCTGTCTGTCTGTCTGTCTGTCTGTCTGTCTGTCTGTCTGTCTGTCTGTCTGTCTGTCTGTCTGTCTGTCTGTCTGTCTGTCTGTCTGTCTGTCTGTCTGTCTGTCTGTCTGTCTGTCTGTCTGTCTGTCTGTCTGTCTGTCTGTCTGTCTGTCTGTCTGTCTGTCTGTCTGTCTGTCTGTCTGTCTGTCTGTCTGTCTGTCTGTCTGTCTGTCTGTCTGTCTGTCTGTCTGTCTGTCTGTCTGTCTGTCTGTCTGTCTGTCTGTCTGTCTGTCTGTCTGTCTGTCTGTCTGTCTGTCTGTCTGTCTGTCTGTCTGTCTGTCTGTCTGTCTGTCTGTCTGTCTGTCTGTCTGTCTGTCTGTCTGTCTGTCTGTCTGTCTGTCTGTCTGTCTGTCTGTCTGTCTGTCTGTCTGTCTGTCTGTCTGTCTGTCTGTCTGTCTGTCTGTCTGTCTGTCTGTCTGTCTGTCTGTCTGTCTGTCTGTCTGTCTGTCTGTCTGTCTGTCTGTCTGTCTGTCTGTCTGTCTGTCTGTCTGTCTGTCTGTCTGTCTGTCTGTCTGTCTGTCTGTCTGTCTGTCTGTCTGTCTGTCTGTCTGTCTGTCTGTCTGTCTGTCTGTCTGTCTGTCTGTCTGTCTGTCTGTCTGTCTGTCTGTCTGTCTGTCTGTCTGTCTGTCTGTCTGTCTGTCTGTCTGTCTGTCTGTCTGTCTGTCTGTCTGTCTGTCTGTCTGTCTGTCTGTCTGTCTGTCTGTCTGTCTGTCTGTCTGTCTGTCTGTCTGTCTGTCTGTCTGTCTGTCTGTCTGTCTGTCTGTCTGTCTGTCTGTCTGTCTGTCTGTCTGTCTGTCTGTCTGTCTGTCTGTCTGTCTGTCTGTCTGTCTGTCTGTCTGTCTGTCTGTCTGTCTGTCTGTCTGTCTGTCTGTCTGTCTGTCTGTCTGTCTGTCTGTCTGTCTGTCTGTCTGTCTGTCTGTCTGTCTGTCTGTCTGTCTGTCTGTCTGTCTGTCTGTCTGTCTGTCTGTCTGTCTGTCTGTCTGTCTGTCTGTCTGTCTGTCTGTCTGTCTGTCTGTCTGTCTGTCTGTCTGTCTGTCTGTCTGTCTGTCTGTCTGTCTGTCTGTCTGTCTGTCTGTCTGTCTGTCTGTCTGTCTGTCTGTCTGTCTGTCTGTCTGTCTGTCTGTCTGTCTGTCTGTCTGTCTGTCTGTCTGTCTGTCTGTCTGTCTGTCTGTCTGTCTGTCTGTCTGTCTGTCTGTCTGTCTGTCTGTCTGTCTGTCTGTCTGTCTGTCTGTCTGTCTGTCTGTCTGTCTGTCTGTCTGTCTGTCTGTCTGTCTGTCTGTCTGTCTGTCTGTCTGTCTGTCTGTCTGTCTGTCTGTCTGTCTGTCTGTCTGTCTGTCTGTCTGTCTGTCTGTCTGTCTGTCTGTCTGTCTGTCTGTCTGTCTGTCTGTCTGTCTGTCTGTCTGTCTGTCTGTCTGTCTGTCTGTCTGTCTGTCTGTCTGTCTGTCTGTCTGTCTGTCTGTCTGTCTGTCTGTCTGTCTGTCTGTCTGTCTGTCTGTCTGTCTGTCTGTCTGTCTGTCTGTCTGTCTGTCTGTCTGTCTGTCTGTCTGTCTGTCTGTCTGTCTGTCTGTCTGTCTGTCTGTCTGTCTGTCTGTCTGTCTGTCTGTCTGTCTGTCTGTCTGTCTGTCTGTCTGTCTGTCTGTCTGTCTGTCTGTCTGTCTGTCTGTCTGTCTGTCTGTCTGTCTGTCTGTCTGTCTGTCTGTCTGTCTGTCTGTCTGTCTGTCTGTCTGTCTGTCTGTCTGTCTGTCTGTCTGTCTGTCTGTCTGTCTGTCTGTCTGTCTGTCTGTCTGTCTGTCTGTCTGTCTGTCTGTCTGTCTGTCTGTCTGTCTGTCTGTCTGTCTGTCTGTCTGTCTGTCTGTCTGTCTGTCTGTCTGTCTGTCTGTCTGTCTGTCTGTCTGTCTGTCTGTCTGTCTGTCTGTCTGTCTGTCTGTCTGTCTGTCTGTCTGTCTGTCTGTCTGTCTGTCTGTCTGTCTGTCTGTCTGTCTGTCTGTCTGTCTGTCTGTCTGTCTGTCTGTCTGTCTGTCTGTCTGTCTGTCTGTCTGTCTGTCTGTCTGTCTGTCTGTCTGTCTGTCTGTCTGTCTGTCTGTCTGTCTGTCTGTCTGTCTGTCTGTCTGTCTGTCTGTCTGTCTGTCTGTCTGTCTGTCTGTCTGTCTGTCTGTCTGTCTGTCTGTCTGTCTGTCTGTCTGTCTGTCTGTCTGTCTGTCTGTCTGTCTGTCTGTCTGTCTGTCTGTCTGTCTGTCTGTCTGTCTGTCTGTCTGTCTGTCTGTCTGTCTGTCTGTCTGTCTGTCTGTCTGTCTGTCTGTCTGTCTGTCTGTCTGTCTGTCTGTCTGTCTGTCTGTCTGTCTGTCTGTCTGTCTGTCTGTCTGTCTGTCTGTCTGTCTGTCTGTCTGTCTGTCTGTCTGTCTGTCTGTCTGTCTGTCTGTCTGTCTGTCTGTCTGTCTGTCTGTCTGTCTGTCTGTCTGTCTGTCTGTCTGTCTGTCTGTCTGTCTGTCTGTCTGTCTGTCTGTCTGTCTGTCTGTCTGTCTGTCTGTCTGTCTGTCTGTCTGTCTGTCTGTCTGTCTGTCTGTCTGTCTGTCTGTCTGTCTGTCTGTCTGTCTGTCTGTCTGTCTGTCTGTCTGTCTGTCTGTCTGTCTGTCTGTCTGTCTGTCTGTCTGTCTGTCTGTCTGTCTGTCTGTCTGTCTGTCTGTCTGTCTGTCTGTCTGTCTGTCTGTCTGTCTGTCTGTCTGTCTGTCTGTCTGTCTGTCTGTCTGTCTGTCTGTCTGTCTGTCTGTCTGTCTGTCTGTCTGTCTGTCTGTCTGTCTGTCTGTCTGTCTGTCTGTCTGTCTGTCTGTCTGTCTGTCTGTCTGTCTGTCTGTCTGTCTGTCTGTCTGTCTGTCTGTCTGTCTGTCTGTCTGTCTGTCTGTCTGTCTGTCTGTCTGTCTGTCTGTCTGTCTGTCTGTCTGTCTGTCTGTCTGTCTGTCTGTCTGTCTGTCTGTCTGTCTGTCTGTCTGTCTGTCTGTCTGTCTGTCTGTCTGTCTGTCTGTCTGTCTGTCTGTCTGTCTGTCTGTCTGTCTGTCTGTCTGTCTGTCTGTCTGTCTGTCTGTCTGTCTGTCTGTCTGTCTGTCTGTCTGTCTGTCTGTCTGTCTGTCTGTCTGTCTGTCTGTCTGTCTGTCTGTCTGTCTGTCTGTCTGTCTGTCTGTCTGTCTGTCTGTCTGTCTGTCTGTCTGTCTGTCTGTCTGTCTGTCTGTCTGTCTGTCTGTCTGTCTGTCTGTCTGTCTGTCTGTCTGTCTGTCTGTCTGTCTGTCTGTCTGTCTGTCTGTCTGTCTGTCTGTCTGTCTGTCTGTCTGTCTGTCTGTCTGTCTGTCTGTCTGTCTGTCTGTCTGTCTGTCTGTCTGTCTGTCTGTCTGTCTGTCTGTCTGTCTGTCTGTCTGTCTGTCTGTCTGTCTGTCTGTCTGTCTGTCTGTCTGTCTGTCTGTCTGTCTGTCTGTCTGTCTGTCTGTCTGTCTGTCTGTCTGTCTGTCTGTCTGTCTGTCTGTCTGTCTGTCTGTCTGTCTGTCTGTCTGTCTGTCTGTCTGTCTGTCTGTCTGTCTGTCTGTCTGTCTGTCTGTCTGTCTGTCTGTCTGTCTGTCTGTCTGTCTGTCTGTCTGTCTGTCTGTCTGTCTGTCTGTCTGTCTGTCTGTCTGTCTGTCTGTCTGTCTGTCTGTCTGTCTGTCTGTCTGTCTGTCTGTCTGTCTGTCTGTCTGTCTGTCTGTCTGTCTGTCTGTCTGTCTGTCTGTCTGTCTGTCTGTCTGTCTGTCTGTCTGTCTGTCTGTCTGTCCGTATGTTCCTTATAGAATCGAAAACTACTGAACCAATCGGCATGAAAATATGCATGTAGAGGTTTTTTGGGGCCAGGAAAGGTTTTAGTGATAGTTAGAAACCCCACCCCCCACTAAGAGGGGGCTCCCATACAAATGAAACACAAATTTCTGCATAACTCGACAACTAATCAAGCACAATTTGGCATGTGGGTGTTTTCGGTGACAAGAATTTATTCTATGTTAAATTGAGACCCCTCCCCTCTTTATAAGGGGAATTATAACTCCTCTCCTTTTTAAAAGGGGGGGCTTCCAAACAAATTTCCTCATAACTCGAGAACTAATCAAGCAAATGGAACCAAATTTGGCATGTGAAGGTTTTCGAGGGCAAGAATATTTTCTATAGTAAATTAGGACCTCTCCCCACTTTAAGAGGGGGGCTCCTGTACCAAAGAAACACAATTTTCCTCATAACTCGAGAAGTAATTAAGCAAATGGAACCAAATTTGGCATGTGGGTGTTTTTGGAGACAAAAATTTTTTCTATGATGAATTGGGACCCCTCCCCGTTTTAGGAGGGGGGGATCCTATACACATGAATTACAAATTTCCTCATAACCGAAGAACTAATCAAGCAAATGAAACAAAATTTGGCATGTGAAAGTTTTCGAGGGCAAGAATATTTTCTATGGTGAATAAGGACCCCTCCCCACTTTAAGAGGGGGGGCTCCTATACAAACGAAATACAAATTTCCTCAAAACTCGAGAACTAATCAAGCAAATGGAACAAAATTTGGCACGTGGGTGTTTTTGGAGACAAAATTTTTTCTATGATGAATTGGGACCCCTCCCCACTTTAGGAAGGGGGGCTCCTATACAAATGAAATGCAAATTTCCTCATAATTCGAGAACTAATCAAGCAAATGGAACCATATTTGGCATGTGGGTGGTTTTGGAGGCAACCATTTTTTCTATGATGAATTAGGACCTCTTACCTTTTTAAGAGGGGGGGCTCTCATACAAACGAAATACAAATTTCCTCATAACTCTAGAACTAATCAAGCAAATGGAACCAAATTTATCATGTGGGTGTTTTTGTAGGCAAGAATATTTTCTATGGATTTCCCCACTTTAAGAGGAGGGGGGGGGGCTCCTATACAAATGAAAAACAAATTTCCTCATAACTCGAGAACTAATCAAGCAAATGGAACCAAATTTGACATGTAAGTGGTTTTGGACGCAAGATTTTTTTCTATGGTGAATTGAGACCCCTCTCTTCTTTAGAAAGCGAGTTATGGCCCATCTCCTCTTTAAGAGGGTGGGCTTCCATACAAATGAAATGCAAATTTCCTCTTATCTCGAGAACTAATCAATCAAATGGAACCAAATTTGGCATGTGGGAGTTTTAGATGGCAGAATTTTTTTCTATGGTGAATTACGACCCCTTCCCCTTTTAAGAGGGGAGCTCCCATACAAATGAAATTCAAATTTCCTTATAACTTGAGAACTAATCAAACCAGTGGAACCAAATTTGGCATGTGGGAGATTTTGGAGTCTAGAATTTATTTTACGATAGTTAGAGACCTCTCACCCCTGTGGCAGGGGGATATGGACTCTCATACAAATAAAACAGAAATTTTTGCGAAACTCAAAAACTAATCGAACTCGAGAAATTCGAGACTCTTCCATAAAACATTAGTCAATACAAGACCACAAAAACTATCTATAGTAACACTAGATCATTCAGGACGAGACGGTTGCGAGTGTTGCCGGTGACCCGCCGTCGGAAGCGCCGCCCACTGGGGGGCTTGCAAAACTCGAGATAGTGACAAAGATCATCCGAGATTCATGATTTATGTACAACACAGGTTAATTTGTGGCAATACGAAGTTTGTCGGGTCAGCTAGTAAATTATAAATCAAACATTTTCTCACCTGCTAGAAAACAAACATACAATAAGCAACAAAAAAAAGCAAATCTGAAATAAGAAATAACAAAACATAGTGTATTAAAACAAGAATTGAGCAATATATGCTAAAGGAAATTAACAGTTAGAAATTAAATGTAAGAGATGTTCAGTTTTACAGTTTTTTTCTACTTTATGTTGTTTGTTTTCTATTCTCTGTCGTCTGTTTTTTTTGTTTCCAATTTTTTACTTTCTGTGCTTTTTTGTTAGTATTTTCTGTTTTGTTTTGTGCATCTGTTTTCTGCTTGCTCTTTATTCTTTCTTGTCTTCTGAATCAGCTGTCTGCTTCATGCCGTTCTCTTTGCTATTTGAAGTTTTCATTTATGGTTTCAGTTTTTTACTATGTTCTGTTTTCGGTTTTCAATTACTCTTTTCTGCGTTCTTTCTATATAACTTTTGTTTATCGTTTTGATTTGTTTTCTCTATGTTTTATTGATTGTTTTCAGTGGTGTTTTCCAATTTCTGCTTTTCTGATTTCTGTTGTATATTCTGTTATATTCTTTTTTCAGTTTTTTGGTCTTTGTTTGGTGTTCTCGTTTTTCAATTGTCAACCTATCCATTCCATTTTTGAATTCCGAATTTCAATTTTTGTTTATTTTGTGTTCCAATTTTGAAAAAATTAGATTTTTTTATTCGACCAGAAAAAATGCGTTAAAGTTTAAATGTGAAAATCAAATCTATTCTTGCTTTTCATATAGACGTTAGTTATATTATTTTCTTTTCAAAACCTACGAAAAGAAAGACAAAAAAAAATAGTAATTTTTTTTGCCGATTTTCAGAAATTCCATTGTGAAATTCCGCTCACTCATTTTCTGATTTTTTTAGGCTGCCCATAGGCAATTGATTTTATGAAAAAAATTAGCGTATATCCTACAAATTATTTTTTTGCCCCCCGATTTTTCATGCAAATTTTCAAGAAGTGGGGGGGGTTGACAAAAACTTTAAAAATAATTTGCAATTGTACTTCTAAACTATCTATTAGCTGAGTATTCGATCTTACTCGGGGCTCCTTTGTCTCCCAGTCAGTTGCAACGGAAATCCGCATAATTCACGAAACAAAACTCTTTTTTTTCTTCATTCGGACTTCACTCCGCCTTGTCAGCTACCCTCTTTTGACTTCCAGGCACTTGTGCATCTGTTTTCTTCCCGCAAATCCGTATAAAGAAAGTATACAAAGTCTCTTTTCTGTACATCTGTTATCGATACGAAAATTCGTATAATGGAAGATTTCCTTATTTAAACATCTTGTCAGAGGTCACTCCCCTTTTGTCTTTCAACCAATTGAGCATCTGTTATCGCTTCAAATATTACTAGCGCGCCCAGACATTAACAAAGGGTGGGGCACCTGACCTGAGAAGAATGTTTTGGCCTGCAAAAACAAAGTTATCGAAGGATGTCGAATGACGGCGTTGAAATTGTCAACTTAATCAGCCAGAATTTTTGTGATAAGTAATAAAATATCACACAAATACTAACCAATTAGGTCGAAAATTTCGGACTTTCGGGTACAATTTGATCTAGAATTAAAGTTGAAATTGAACTGGAAATTAGAACTGAAATTGGACTTGGAGTCGGACTTCACATTGGACATTAAATTAAACTTGAATTTGGACTAATTTAAACTTGAAATTTTACTTCAAACCGGATATGAACACGAAAATTTAGAGTTGATGCTTTTCTTTTAATTCTCTCATATATTTTACCTCTTTTCTGTTCCGTTTTAAAACCCCATTTTTCAAATTTTTGTTTCGTATTTTAGATTTTTCTGTGCAGTTCTCTTGGTTTTTACTCTCACTTTCCTTTTTCTTTTTCTCTAGTTTTCCTTTTTTTCTGTCCCGTGTTTCCTGTTTCATTGTCCCGTTTTTTACGCTTCCTGTCCCATTTTTCCTTTTTTCCAGTCCAGGTTTTCTTCACGTTTTCACTCGTTTTTTATTATTTTCTTTCCCGTTTTCCGTCTTTTTTCTCCTCTCTTTCCTTTTTTCTAGTTCCAGTTTTCGTCTCTTTCTAACTCTTTTTATTTTCTTTCTTTCTCGTTTTTCGTCTTCTTTTGTTCCGTTTCCCCTATTTGAAGCTCCGTTTTTCCATCTTTTCTGTTACTGTTTTTGATTCCCTTTTTCCCCTTCCTCTTCGGTTGTCTTTTTTTATCTCTTATTTTTCGTCTTTTATTCTTCCATTTTGCCTTTTTCTTTAAGCCTATTTCCCAGTTTTCTGTTCTTTTTCTGTCCCATTTTTTGTCTCATCCTTCTTCTTTTGTATTCCTTTTGGACACTTTTTCTCGTTTTGCACGTTACCTCTATCAGTTTTTTGCTCTCTCGCTATTCTGTTTTTCCCTTTGGTTTCTCTTGTTTTCTGTTCTGTATTCTCTTTCTTGTCTCGTTTTCCCTCCTTTGTTCTCTCGTTGTTTTTTTTCTCCTCGGTGTTTCCTCTTTCTCTGTTCCTTTTCTATTCTTTTTCTATCCAGTTTTTCGCGCTTTTTTCGCTTGGATATGAATGAGACTCAAATTGTATTTGGAATTGGACTCAAGTTTTGGACTTGAAACCAGTGTTGAACTCGGGCAAGGAATTAAAATTGAATTTGAACTGGTTGTTAAGCTCAAATTAGGCTTGGAACTAAACTTGAAATTTAATTTATAACTGAACTTAAAACTGGAACTAGGTTCATGCAATTAATTTAGTTTTCTCAAGAATGGTGACCGATTAATTTAAAAACTGCGGGCGTCTGAGATACAGAAATTATTTTTATTTTATTCTGTATTAGAAAGGTGAAATTATTTTGTTTTGCATTAAATTTTACAGAGAAGGTGTAAGTGCCTCAGTCTGGGCACGCTAGTGACTATAATGTAAGAAACAAAGCATTTTATCCTTATTTGGACTTACCACCTACGCACCACTTGTTAGCTCCCCCAGCCAGTTCCCCTTTTGTTCCAATTATTTTACTCCAGTCCCTTTAGTGGTGCCACTCATTCGTTTTTTTCGGACTCCCCTGCCCTCTTGTATTCCAGCAACTTGTACAACTGCTATCGATCCAAATGCAAGATTAACGCAGCCCATTTGTCTTATTATCTTGTGACAAAAAACATGTCTGCCAAGTTTGGGGGAAAACTGTCCAGGCGTGCCATAGTTATGGTGGAACGTACAACCATACTCACATTCACTATTACATATTCAGAAAATTGTCAATCCTCAATTTTTGATTTTCTATTTTCCAATTCAATTTCATTCCATTTTACTTTAAATTCACTATCCAGTTTTAAAAATTTTAATGTACTGGAAGTGTTCGCGACAGCACGATGCCGAATGCAGGGTCAAGCTAAGCAAAGGCCAGGTGATACATTCCGTTTTCCAAACTCGGCCTCATGTTTTTATTGGACAGATATCGCACCCAGCTGTTAAAAAGAATACAGGACAATTGCGGATCTAGTACTACGATCCTATTGATTCTAACAGCCACTCCCAGCCAAGATTCGAACATACCACGTCTGACTTGTTGAATAAGCGTCGTACCTCAAGGCAAACTGGGAATGTATTTAGGGTCATTGCTACCAATAATTGTTTTATTTATTTATTTACTATTTGATGGGGCTTTCAACCGTTGGTTGGTTCGCCCCAACAATAATTGTTTTGTTGTTTTGATAAAATAACAAAAATATAAAAGTCATAAGGAAAGCCTAACTATGGGCAATATCCAGTTTTTTTTTTCAAAAATTCCCAAATAATCCGGATTATTCCGGAAGGCACTCAGACAGAATTGGAACTTTAGACCGAACATCGCTTATGATTTTGTGGAACTTTCTCCTAATCACAAACACAGAATAGGACGCACAATCTGTACGTTACCGCGTAGCAAAGCTTATACGAAATATCCGACTATAAACTTGACACGTGAAGTGTCTGGCTCTCCAGTGTAATAAGCGATTTCGGTGCAAATCCCAGTGCCTTTTCTTGGTACGGTAGAATCCGAAAATGTTAGCTTAGCTCTAGCTATGCGTTGACGACGAGCCATTATTAAATTCTTGCTGTCTAGCAGCAGTAACCGCGTGTACACAAACACCTGCCAAGTGGCAACAATCAGAAAAGCTGAACACTGCTGCATGCATCCTGTTAGTTGGCTAACCTGCTAGCCACAGCAGCTGCTTCCGTCCGCAGCACTCGGCCAGCACCAGGATCTGAAAAGCGCGCACATTTTCTCGGAATCGTCGCAGTTCATAGCTGCAGCGGGAATAACCAAGTGGATGGTTGGGAAAAGGGTTGTGCTACTGGAGAGAACCAATTGAGATATTCCGTTCGTCCGTTCGCTCGGGAAGGATTAGCTTTCCATTTCCAACCCTTATCCCATCCGGAACGATCAGACTATCAAATACTGGTATGAATATATGTGGCTATAGGAACCAACTTATTCGTTGTCGACTATAGCATGCATATGAGCAACAGCAGAAGGGGCCGACCTCGGAAAACTTCTGCTTCCGTTCACGACCAACATCGCCATAGTCATCAGCATTATCATCATCATCATCATTGTGTGAAGCGTACCGGAGGTATCAGTTTGCCCTTAACTACAGATGGTGGTTAAAATGAACAGTCCTAGCTTGAGGCCGTTTTCGTTGGTCCATCCGTTGCTCCGTTCCGCTGTTGCGTGCCGTGCGTGGACCGAATGGGATTAGAAATTGCAACCGTTGTCCTCGGTACCGGGCCGGCGGTGTAAAGCTTAACGTGTTACGTTGTCGCAAACTGTGTAATCTGGAAGCCGAATAGACACGCAGTTCGGGTATAAAGCCAATTTCGAACTGCAACTATCATTGGGGTATGGAAAAAAACAAAGCTTGAGTTTCGATAAGCCCATATATTGTTGCCTCTGTAACGTGATTGATCTAAAACCGTTAAGTTGCACAGCACTTGTTGCATTTTACCAGTTTCTTTTTTGATATATGTTAATTCTAACACACTCCTTAGTCCTTAGATTAAGCTTTCCTAAATGATTCATGTCGAGACGGTCGCCATATGGAGTAGTCCATAACGGCCACATTGAAACCAATAAAAAAGCCCGCTCTCTCGTGACATCTTGTTGTAGATAATAAAAAACTTACGAGATCGTCACCAGTAAGTGAAAACATCATTGAATCTAATAGCAATTCTTGAACTAACACGTATTTCTAACGTTTTTTCGAAACATCTTCTGAGATATTTCTATCATAAATGTTCTCTTTTAACAGTATTGTTGGCTTCTATTAATTTATTTAAAGTTTTTTCCACCAAACAGATTTGCCTGTTGGCTAACATTTGAATATACTACCAACAATTTTAGTCACCATAATTGCTGTGGTTATCGACCAAAAAATAAACGGAAAGAAAATAATACCCGAAACATCCCCTTCAACGGACGGGTATCATGAAGCAGACGGAGGAGTCCAGTGCTAAAACCGCTCATAAAAGCTGCAGTCTACCACAGCCTCCGCCCAGCTTTGACAACTGAAACCACAGAGCACTCCTTCCCTCGTCGTATTTCAAGAGATTTTCTTGCGAAGAAAAAAGTTCCACATTCGCCAATAAAGCATCAAGTGGAATTTAGAAGGCAAAAGGCCAAACGGTTGCCTCATAGAGAGTGAGGTAGATACCGGCGATGATTACTTGCTGCAAGTGGATGAGGAGTCAGAGGGGAGGGAAAGGATGAATATCAAACTTTCAGACAGGAGAGCTGCTTTTTGTTCCTTTTGTTTTTTTTTTTCGTGGGAGATGGTTCCTGGTAACTTAAACGATTCTGCACAACTCTCGCTAAACTTTTTACCGCCGTTTCCCATCTTCCTGCGGCTACCGGCTCGGGTGGTCGTTAAAAACGGCGTCCGTGATGCATGCGAAGAAGCTCCTTCATGCGGCACACCGTGTGCCGTTCGTTTTATTCCCTTTTTGCTCAGACAATGTAGGGCATAAAGTGATGTAAAACTATGGTGGCAGCTTGTTTGCAAGGTTCAAAACTATGCTCCGGAAAGTTCGGTGGTCCAGCAAACACCCCATGTTGAGTGAATTCATTGTTGCAAACTCAATTAAAGTAACACACGCTTTTATTTAATTTCTTTCCAGATACAAAATCGAAGTCGCCGGCAAAAACGTTCCGGTGCTCACCATACAGGACAAGGGCCGGTACGGGGTGATCGTGTTCGAAAATCTGGAAAAGTACCTGCAGATGGACAACTGGAACCGGCAGCTGCTGGACAAGTACTGCCGCGACTATTCGGTGGGAATTATCGGCTTTATAGCGCCGAGTGAGGAAACTCTGGTCGGAGCCCAGCTGCGAGGTTTTCCACTGTACGTACATACGAACCTGCGGTTGCGAGATGCTAGTCTGAATCCGGGATCACCGGTGCTGCGGCTGACCCGAGCTGGGGATACCGCTTGGGGGCCTCTGCCAGGCGGGGATTGGGCCGTATTTCAACATAATCACAGTACATACGAGCCGCTGGAGTGGGCTCAGCGGAATACGCAGGATTACCCGGTAGATGGAGTCCAGCCGCCGTTGGCGACAGTAATACAGGACCACGGGCGGGTAGACGGCATCCAAAGGGTGTTATTCGGGGCTGGGTTAAGGTTCTGGTTGCATCGGTTATTGTTTTTGGATGCGTTATCATACCTAAGCCACGGGCAGTTGAGCTTAAACCTGGAACGAAGGATACTGATTGATGTTGATGACATATTCGTAGGCGAAAAAGGAACACGGCTGAAACCGGACGATGTTCATGCCCTGATTGCCACCCAAAATCGAATAGCAAGAATGGTTCCGGGGTTTAGGTTCAACCTAGGATTTTCCGGAAAGTATTTTCATCATGGGACACACGAGGAAAACCTAGGGGACGATATGCTTCTACGGAATGTAGAACAGTTCAATTGGTTTTCACACATGTGGAACCACCAACAGCCGCATCTGTACGACAACGTAACAACACTGATGAACGATATGATGCTAAACAAAGATTTCGCTAAAGAAAAAGGCATTCCAACGGATTCCGGTTACTCGGTGTCGCCGCATCATTCGGGTGTCTATCCGGCGCACGAGCTGCTGTACATGGCATGGAAAAAAGTTTGGAACATCAAAGTAACTTCCACCGAAGAATATCCACATCTTCGGCCGGCCCGGCTTCGTCGGGGTTTCATCCACCGAAATATCATGGTTCTTCCAAGACAAACTTGCGGCCTTTTCACCCACACGATGTACATCGATCGCTATCCGGGCGGACGCGATAAACTTGACGAATCCATCCAAGGCGGAGAATTATTCCAAACCATCGTATACAATCCAATTAATATTTTCATGACACACATGTCGAACTACGGCAGCGATCGATTGGCGCTGTACACCTTCGAATCGGTTATAAAATTCCTCCGCTGCTGGACCAACCTTAAACTGACCTCAGCGCCACCACTGCAGCTTGGTGAAACCTATTTCAAACTACACCCGGACGAAACGGATCCCATATGGGGCAATCCTTGTGACGATGCTCGTCACAGTAAAATCTGGTCACGAAACAAAAGCTGCGATACGCTGCCAAAGTTTCTCGTGATTGGACCGCAAAAAACCGGCACCACAGCTCTGTATACCTTCCTCAGTCTGCATCCATCGGTGGCAAGCAATCTACCCAATCCGGACACCTTCGAAGAAATCCAGTTTTTCAACGGTAACAACTACTACCGAGGTCTCGATTGGTATCAGAATTTCTTCCCAGTACAACCGAATGGAACCGGAGGACGGTACATGTTCGAAAAATCGGCTACCTACTTTGATGGAGAGCTGGTTCCCAAACGAGCGCACGCTCTTCTACCGAAAGCCAAATTGGTCACCATTCTTATTTCGCCAGCAAAACGGGCCTACTCCTGGTACCAGCACATCAAAGCCCACGGAGATCCGATCGCAAATAACTACAGCTTCTATCAGGTAACGACACTATCAATTCAACTAGTGAATAATCATATACCAACATTCATTTTTTTGTAGGTAATTATGGCCACGGACACGGCACCGAAACCGCTCCGCGATTTGCGCAACCGCTGCCTGAACCCGGGCAAGTACGCCCAGCACCTGGAGCGATGGTTGGCGTACTATCCGCAGCAGCAGCTGCACATCATCGATGGCGAGCAGCTGAAATCGAACCCGGTGGAGGTGATGATGGAACTGCAGCGCTTTCTCAAACTGGTACCGACCTTCGACTACAGCGAGCATCTGCGCTTCGACAATAAGAAAGGCTTCTACTGCCAGATCGTGAACGAGAACAAAAACAAGTGTCTGGGGAAATCGAAAGGCCGCCAGTATCCGCCGATGGACGAGAAGAGCGCCAAGTGGTTGCAGAGGTGAGTGATGGCTTTCGGGTCAGAGGAGGGTCAGCATCTATTTTTTTCCTATTTTATAGAACCAGGATTCGTGTAAGAATCCTGGTTCTATAGGCAAGTGCAGAATTTCTCCAAACGGCTACGCGAGGAACTTCCGAGTCTCTCTGGGTATCTTTTTTATTCTTCCGGGTAGGGTGTCCTTTTAAAAAAATCTAAAAATGTGAGCGGCACGGGGAAAATGAAACTTATTATGTCCAAAAATTCGACGAAAACCCCTAAAGATAAGCGGGAAAAACTATGTTCTACCTGAAGAAAAATTTTCAAAATACTGACTGGCCGAAAAACTGACGACCGATCGTGATCGTTAGTCTCTCGATTGTTCCCCCACAATTATGGACCATTTAAGCAGAAGTATGATTTTAAAACAATCAATTGTAGCGCATACTATTGTTTAAAAGCAGTTTATAAATGTTTTTAGTTACAGAAATATGTAATCTTTCAGTTGATTCAGTTATTAAACCCATTTAGTGCAAGTTTTCCACGGAAATTAAGCTTATATTATGACTGATGAAATACACAATTATGGATCACTTTTGGAAGCGGTCACAATTATGAAACAATTTTCATCATATTATGGATCAAAATAAAAATACACTTTTTGCAGCGAATTCACTCAATGAACTTTATTCAAATCATGTAATAACATAAAAATAACATGTTTCAAATCGTATGAAAGACCTTATGTGGCTTTTGGTCTGTCTTTAGATACCTGCCGTCCTTCTTCGAAGACACCTACCGATCAGCCTTTGGGAATGCTTTTCACGATTTCACGACTGATGTTTTGTTCTGGAAAAAGAATCTTAGGCTCACCAGCTGCATTGGCTCCGAAAAGACTAGTATAGGATGAAGTTTTCTTTTTCCCGAATGGTTATTAACGATGTAGGTACAGTGGATCTCGGAAAAGTTAATCGATGCAAGAGTTTAATTCAATCGCTGCTATGATGCGACTCTGTATGAAACAGTGGAAGGCGACAATAAACTGAAAAAATGAAAAATAAACATAGAAGGAAATCGCGCGTATCTGACCGAAAGCTTAAAGAAACAGTAAATTCAAACTCTCTAAAAAGTTAAGGAAAAAAATAACGTTTTAGATTGTTGCATGAGAGCTAACATTCGCTTAATTTTTGCGATGAACCGTTGCATATGTACCATCATAGCGTTTTACTGCCTTACGTAGCTTTCCTGTCCTGCGTAAGTCAGAAACAGCATTTTCCAAAAACTCAGCTCTGTGCAGCTTTCGATTCTGCTTAAAAATGTTTGTAATAGGTGCTAAACTGTTTGAATTTGTAAAAATTACATTGGAATCAAAGTGATCCATAATTGTGAAAAATTACCTTGTTTTGGTCGCTATTATGGATCACTTTGAAAATTACTTATTTTTACAGGAAAATTATTGGCAACCACAAATATTTCGCTGAATCGTAAAGAACTTAGCTTGATCTTTATGTACGAGTCATTTTTTGCTCGAAAATTGGTGATTATGTCACATAGCAACCTTATGAATGAGGAACGTACTGCTTATGCTGATTGAAAAAACGACAGACATTTTGATAGATTCTCAATAACAACTTTGTACGCTCATTGAAAAAGCATCAATGTCGGGATTTAAAGGATGTTTTACGTGTTAAAAGCTAGTTAATAGGGCACATTTTGTTGCAAAAATGCTTGATACCTTCAAACAGTTAGTTTAACTGAGTTATTTAACTTGAAACACAAAAGTGATCCATAATTGTGGAGGGAGTGTACTCAGGAACGAAAAGTAGTGCTATCGTGTAATTAGTAACACAATCGGTGAGAAAGAAGCCCCTCTATTCCTGGTGCTGGTGGCGTTCTTGAAGAGAACAGAGTTCAGTGCACAATCGTCCGGATTCTTGCAACGTGGACAGCTCACCGTAGTCTCCCAACTTTCGTCAGGTTTACGATGGGAATCTCTTCGAGTAGTGCCTGCAGCTCGTGGTTCATACGCTTGCGCCAGTCTACGCTTTCCATTTGTACTCCGCAAAAAATAGCCCGCAACATCTTTCGTTCAAATGCGGCAAGTGCCTGTATGTCTTCCGTAATAAAAGTTACAGTCTCAATGAACGAATGTGTCGTTGAATCTCCTTACTCGTATTATTGCCGGTGGTGACTATAGTCACTATAGAGACCCGAATTATATGAAATCATCGACCACTTCCAGTTTATCGACGTCAATCATCACTGTCCGTGGGAGGTTAACAATTAACACTAGAGCCGTCTGCGAAGGCTAGGAGTTGACTACTTTCGCCGAAGATTGTTCCTATCGTTTCGATGCCCGCCTTTCGGATCACATCTTCAATAGCGATGTTTAATAACATATAGGGCATTTCATCTCGTTGCTGCAAATCTCTGCGCAATTCGAAAGGATTCGAGAGTGGCCTCGAAACACGCACGTAAAACAACACTCACTCGAGGGTGTCTCTGATCAGCCGCGCCATTTTGTCCGGAAAATCGTTCTCGTGCATTATTTGCATAGCTTTTCGCGCTCAATTGTATCGTATGCTGCCCTGAACTCCACAAAACTGTCAGGCGTGGACACGTTGTACTCCCGATATTTCTGGAGGATTTGTCGGAGAGGAAAAGAGCTCTTTACGATCGCTGCTCACCTTCTAGCGCTTTTTCCTCCTCGGGATCGTGGTCAACTCATTTCGCGCTCGTCGATACTTAGCCAAATTCTCCCTCGCGGCAATGCTTAGATAGTTTTTCCAAGTTCTTTTTTTCATTCCCCGTCAAACCAATCATTTCGTGCACTCGAGGTTTCTTCACCTAGCAGCACAGTTGACGGCCTCATTGACGACAGAGCGAATCCTTCTCCATCCGTCTATGAGGGTCGAAACACCAAGTTCCATAGAAAAAGATGGTTCTCGATTCTCGGCCACTCGCGGGTTGCCTTATTGCCGAATGTTTAACCGAGGAGGGCGTCTTTGTCACGGGGTATAAACCGTTGATAGTTTTGAGCGCACATGTACTGCTACTAGATAATGGACGGAGTCAATACCCGCATCCCGTAGGGAGCATACGTTGGTGATGTTCGAAAAAAACCGACCCTCGATTAGAAAATGATCCATTAGGTTCAAGATCTCTAGGTGGCTCTGTGGATATGCTTCTGATCACCAAGCTTCAGGGAGCTGCAAAGTGTATACATCACTGGCCGTGCAGGCTATATAGCCCGATCACACCGGTCTGCACATCGCTTCCCGATCCAGGCGTTCGTATCCCCGATGACGATCTTGATGTCCTGTGGCGAACAGCTGACGTACGTTGCCTTCAGCTGCGCACAGAGCGCTGCCTTCTCGTCGTCGTCGTCGTCGTCGTCGGGTCTACCTTCGTGTCGACAGTACAGGTTTATGATGATGTAGTTGAAGAAACGGAGCTGGTAAATGGCTGGGTAATGCGTAACATCGGTACCTCGTGTACCCGCAGTTATAAAATAGACCCCACAGTGGTCATTAGCCTCTTATCCAGCAATTCCTTTCCCTACCTCCTCGTGGTACCAGCTGGAATACGAGCAACCTTGATGAAGATCGGGTAACCAACCCCGGTGCAAGCTAAGGTCGTATACCGACAGGAAAGGAAGCACTCATGCATCTGCTAAGTGTTGGGAAAAGGAACAGCCTTGCCAGCCGTGAGCATCTGACTCCAGGTTAGGGGTGGCTCGCGACGGTGATTTCACTGCACGGTGAATCGCCGTTTCCGTACCAGGTATGCGGCTGTATCCCAGGTTAGGGGCGGCATACAATAGCGACTGATCCGGAACGGATGGCTGACTTATGAAACGCTGTGTCTCGCCAGCTATATCCAAGACAGCAGCCCTGTCCGCGAGACTAAGCATCGCAGCCCTAGTAAGGCAGTATGCTTAAACAACTTTCGCTAGGAGAAATTCAGGAAAGGAACTACAACCGGATAATCGACATGGACACCCAGGCAAAAGAAAAAGGACAACGATTATTGGAAACTTGGTACTTGGAATGTCAGGACTCTACTTGAACCGGCACACGCGGTATCCTGGCAAGAGAGCTGCAGAAGATGAAGGTCGAGGTTGCAGCCATCCAGGAAGCGCGGTGGCCGAAGACGGGAGAACGTGAATTCCGCGCAGTAGATCCTACTGCGGGTACGACATTCAAGTATCACATCTACTATAGTGGCGGGGATAAAGCAGAGCATGGAGTCGGATTCGTATTACATGGAAAACAAATGAAGCGTGTCATTAGGTGGAGGCCCATCAATGACTGTCTATGCGTGTTGACAATTAGGGGCAAATTCTTTAACTACAATCTGATAAATGTGTACGCACCGACGAACGACAAGCCCGATTACGTAAAAGAGGCGTTCTATGATCTTCTCGACAGGACATATGGAGAGTGCCCAAGACATAACATAAAGATAGTCATCGGGGATACAAATGCACAGGTCGGACGTGAAGAGTTCTTTCGTCCCGTTATTGGTAGAGAAAGCCTCCATACCACAAACGACAATAGCCTGAGGCTGATTAGCTTCGCTGCAGCCAGAGGAATCTGTAATACACATTTTGCACGATGGAACATTCGGAAGCACACCTGGAAACACCCTAATGAAGAAGCCTTCTCTCAGATCGACCACGTTCCAGTTGATGACCGGCACTTTTCTGATGTCGCAGACGTGCGATCCTTCCGGGGACCAAACGTTGACTCAGACCACTATCTCGTAGTAAGCAAGATCCTCCCCCGGTTGTCCAACGTATTCAAATCGAAGCCAACGAGGAAGATACGACTAAACATTCGGCGGTTATCAGCGGAAGGAGTTGCTGCAGAATACTCTCGGAAGACTGATGAGCGGATCGGTGAACATCTCGGAGAGAACCTGAACAAACAGTGGAGACACATCCACGACGCAATCAGTACTACAGCGCGGGAAGTGTTGGGTACTACTGCTGCAGCCACTTCCAGTGAGTGGTTTGACGCAGAGTGCCAGCGAGTGACTGATGAGAAGAATCGATTCAGAAGTCACATTTTGGCTGCAACTGTGACACGCCAGAGCAGAGAGAGATACCGAGATGCTAGAGCTGCCGAAAGGAGACTTCATCGTCGTAAGAAACGTCAGCACTGGGATCGCGTTCTTGCGGAGGCGGAGAAGTGCTTCGAGAGGTACGATACGAGAGCTTCTTAAATACGATTAACGGAATCAGGAACGGGACTCCTGTTATGTGCAACGACAAAGAGAAAGAAACCGAAAGAAAAGCCACCTCCGGTGGCTAGTCGTTAGAAACCATATTTCGATGCGTTGTTGAATGGTGAACAAGATGGAACGGTCAACAGAAACAGGATTACGATTGAGGATGATGGACAAGCTGTCGATCCAACAACTTTGGACGAAGTTAGGAAAGCAGTGAGAGAGTTGAAAAACGGCAAAGCCGCTGGAAAGAGCGGCATCCCCGCCGAATTTTTTAAAGTCGGGAGCGAACGGCTGTATTGTGCAATCCATCAGGTTATACTAAAGGTATGGACTGAAGAGGAATTACCTATGGACTGGTTGGAAGGTCTCATATGTCCAATTTACAAACAGGGCCTTCAACTCGAATGCAGCAATTATCGAGGTATTACTCTCCTCAATTCTGCATACAAAATTCTCTCCCGCATCCTGTTTCTCAGACTGAGGCCGTTGTAGGAAACTTTTGTTGGCGAATACCAGTGCGGTTTTCGAGGGGACGCTTCACGACGGACCAAATGTTCACCTTGCGACAGATCCTCGATAAATTCCGGGAATTCAACTTGCAGACTCATCATTTGTTCATAGACTTCAAGGCGGCGTACGATTCAGTTAAACGAAACGAGCTGTGGCAGATTATGCTTGAACATGGTTTTCCAACAAAACTGATTAGGCTGATACGTGCTACCATTGATGGTTCAAAATCAAGCGTCAGGATAGCGGGTGAGACATCGGAATCGTTTGTGACGTTAGATGGTTTGAAGCAAGGTGACGGACTATTGAACTTGCTGTTCAGCATTGCATTCGAAGGGCCGGCTTGCAGAGAAGCAGTACCATCATCACGAAATCTCATATGCTCCTAGAGTTTGCGGACGACATCGATATCATCGGTGTTAACCGTAGAGCTGCGGAAGAAGCGTCCACGCATCTTAAGGAGGATGCTGCGAGGATAGGGCTTATCATAAATTCTACCAAAACAAGGTATATGGTGGCTGGTAGAGAGCGTGGTAGTCCTTCGGGTGTTGGAACTACGGTGGTGATAGTTGGAGATACTTTTGAAGTGATCGACGAATTTGTTTACCTTGGTACGTTAGTGTCATGTGACAACGATGTGAGCCGTGAAGTAAGAAGGCGGATAGCGGCTGCCAACAGGGCCTTCTACGGATTACGTAGCCAGCTGAGGTCCCGTAGCCTACAACTCCGTACAAAACTCGCGCTCTATAAGACGCTAATTCTCCCAGTGGTACTCTACGGCCACGAAGCGTGGACGTTGAAAGAGAGCTACCGACGAGCGTTTGGCGTTTTCGAGCGTAAGAACCCGCGATCAATTCTTGGCGGCATATTAGACGAAGGAGTGTGGCGCAGGCACATGAATCATGAAATACACCAAGTGTACAAAGATGCGGATATTGTGAAGCGACTAAAATACGGCAGGCTACAATGGGCTGGCCATGTAGCAAGGATGCCGAATGAGAGACCAGCGAAAACAATATTTAGCAGAGAACCCGACAGAGGCCGACGACTTCCAGGCAGACCCTGTACCCGTTGGATGAGCGCTGTTGACGAGGATGCTAGAACAGCGGGTGTTAGGGGCGACTGGAGAGTGGCAGCCCAAGACCGAGTAATGTAGAAACGGCTCCTGAATTCGGCATGGATTCGATAAGCGGATTGTTACCGAAAAAGTAAGTAAGTAAGTTGAAGAAACGGCCTTTTATCCTCTCGTTGAATTTTCTATATAACAGTGAAGGTACCACAAAGTTAACTGTTTTTGGGTTTTATTTGTATGGCAAAAAGTCGCAAAAATTTACTGTAACAGTACTTAGCCACCCCTGGTTGCCGTCCCAACAACTACTTGTTAAGCGTAGATACCAATAACCGTCCCCCGTCACCTTTCCGCTCTTTCCCCTCCATTCCAAAAATTTTTCATTGCTTTCCCTTACCGTCCCTTCATCAGTTGTAGAACCACCGTTTCAAAAAAATATTAACATCGTAGAAGAAAATGTCTAACAAAAGTGATCCCAAATTGCTCCCTTGCGGAACGCTAGACAAATTAACAAATGGCGAAGACAATGCAATTGCCGTGCTTGACATGCAGCGTTTTTTCCATTTAGATATGACGAAAAACACGACACCAATCTGCTCGAAGCTTCCATTCTCAACACTTTCCGGAGTACTATTTTATGGTCAATTATGTCGAAAGCCACCTTCAGATTCGATGGCAGCAACTTGCGCTTTGACTTCCATTGCCGTCGAACAAGTGCGAAGTGTAACAAGTTCGTAATTACGGATCGACCTGGTACGATACCATGCTGGTCAGAGGAGATTTAAGATTTCATGGCTTGTAGGATTCGGTCGCTGAGGATAGTCTTGAAAAAAATTCGAAGCTGTGGAAAGGCTAGTAATCCCACAGTAATTTCTGATGTCACGACGAACACCAGTTTTATACACGGGAAACATATAGGGGAAGACGGGGTAAGACGGCCCCCCTAAGCGAATAAATTGCTAGCATAAAATGTGTACGAAAATTCACATTTTCTTGTTCCACACATGGAAAAGCATTAATTTATCTACCATTAAAAATTATATAAAGAATTAATTAGTTTATTTTTCCGTGATTTTTCATCAATTTTCGAAACGTCTAAAAATTACTCGTTCACAATCAGGCGGGGTAAGAAGGACCACCAAAGGGGTAAGACGGACCATGGCGGATTGTGGCAGATTTGAAGGTTTCTTTGAATTGTAAACACAATTTCAATATTATTAACTAAGTAAGAACAAGTTCTTAAGGGGTTTTTAGGTACATGCTAAAAGAAGGTATAGTTTCATTTAGACACCTGCTAAAAGAAGGAACTTTACTACTAGTTCAATTTTGAAAATAAGAGTAGACGTTATTTTACTCTACTGGTTTTTATTTACTCTTTTCTTGGCGTTATTTTTGTTGATTTGTCAGCAGGACGTTTACTCTTCGAATACCATTAACTTTAGGTGAAGGTAAAGAAGGCAACGTTAAGTGAATTGGAATCATCGAATTTTGATTTCGTTAGATCTAAATTTACATTGATTATGTCATTCGAATGGCACTTGTTGGCTTCTTTTGACGTGAGAGGCTCTGTATTAGACAGATCTCAGATTCAGGGATAATTTTTATTACAGGTGTACTCTATGTCGAAAAAGACACTGATGAAGCCTGCAAGTCGTAAACGAAATGCGTATCCATCAGAATAATAAAATAGTTAGTCAAATTTAACAGGAAAAAGGTTGGTTTTTTCATTCAATATTTCTAAAATCTATTAAGATACTAAACAGAAAAACTTTAGGCAATTATGATCACTATGACGTATGGCCCTTTTACCCCGTGAAAAATGGCCCGTCTTACCCCTACCTAACAATTTACATTATTTTGCATTTATCTCTCAATCCGTACTATTTTATATACATTTTTCGCCACACGCAGAACAAGAATTGCCCAATTAAAGTCAGTGGTAAGAGAAACGTCAAAATACTTAGCTTTTTTTGCTGAAAAACCTTAAATTTGTTGCTGCTGAAATTATATCGCATGAAGACACTGCGAACGAAAAGTTTGTTTTGATTCTAGTTTTGACGTTGGATACGGCCGAGTGCCACAGGTTGTCTCGAAAGTGTTTAGATAGGTTAATAAACAAAACATACTGGGGCATTTGTAGAAAATTTGAGGATTTCTTGACGAAATCGATGTGGTCCCTCTTACCCCGCCGGGCCTTCTTACCCCTTCTTACCCTACGACAGCTTTCAACTCGCAGGAAGCTCTCCTCGCTCAAATCATCACAGGTTGCACAGTGATAAAAAACAACATCAGAGATCCCATCCTGTCCAGGAACGTAAGAGATTTTTGACTTTTTTGAGGCAGCGGCACAATTATGGCGGACGAAATTTCAAACGTATCCAGGTCGAAAGAATCCAACGAGACATTAGACGCGGCAAGCTCGGCGTCTGCATCAGGCGATTGTTCGGTTTGAAAGACAGAAGCCAAATGTATCGCAAAGAAATCACATGCTTCTGTTTCACTTCTAAATCTTCTGCCGTTGTAAACTTCGTTGGATGGGATTGATTGATTTTTTCTTTTTGTATTTACAAAACTCCAAAAGAACTTTGGATTCCGACGCAAGCCAAACTGTGCCCTTAGTCTTGGAGCGTACGACTTATCGACTACAGCCTGTAGCTTTCTATAGTTTTTGTCCTCAAACGACACTGCTAGCAGTATCGGTATTTTGACGTAGGACTACGTCTTTGTTTACTATACTGGGACTGGGTAGCACTTTGTAAAAACGAAAAATAAAAGTGTAACGTTTGAATGAAATATTTCAAACGCTAATAGCTACTATACTACTGAACGAAACATAACAGTTAATATGTCGTTGGATAGATAAAATGTCCAGCAATTTTATAGTAACATATTAATAATAATTTTTTATACGCTAAATAGTGAAAATGTGTGTAAAGTTTTAAGGCCGAATTCTCCCATAAATTTCCCTTGTGATCGCCTAGCTTCACAGGCACGGACGACAATTAGATACACCAAAGGATTTGGATCCAAAAGATAACCTTTGAGACCACTTTGCAAGCCACACCCCTTTTCCAATCCAATTGGCAACATCGATGGCTATTGACGGCAACACCGACCCCAAAGACAAGCGGAATCAGCGGGCAATGGCCAACGTGAATCCCACACGATGCACTTTACGTTACATTTTGCATTATCCCCATCGCAGACATGCGAAATTGTTCGATAGCTTGCTCAATCAGTGTCGGACAATCATTTAAGCAGCAGCAGCCGATATGGTTTCCTCCAGCACCTACACTAGCTTACAAGTAGCAGCGGCAGTGCCAGTGACTATAAAATGGTACACTTGGTTCGCCGCCTGCTCATTTATCGCACGATCGCACTGACGGACGGTCAGTATTTTGATAAAACTAATCCATTTCTACTTTACAGTGATTTGGTATTTCCTATCACTCCTGTATTAGCGGGCAACCATCATCCTAGAGTCTAAAGGACCAAATAGCGACATCCATCTATATATTGGCAACAGTAATTATAGTACTGATTTTTAAGAAGTGCTATCAGCTCAAACATAGTTCTTTTCAGGGCCACCAAACAATTTCAAACGGTTTTTTTCAAAACCACCATTGATTCAATGAAGAATTAAATCAGAATATTTCGCTCATCTTTTACAAATAAACACTCAAACAATGATACTCACAAATACTCAAATATGCATATGCCAGAAATGCAGTTTACATTAGTCTTTGATTTAATGATCAGACATAAAGTTATACTTCATCGATTAAAACATGTTATCAATATAATGAGTATTATATGACACAGTCCTACGTCACCCTTTCGTACAACCCTTAGGGCTGTATACCTTGTAGTTTTTTCGCTTTTCGAAGAACAGGAGTGCTTCAGAGCGGTGAAATTGGTTTCCTTTTCACTGGAACGTTTGAGTTTAACCACTGACGGATAACGTTGCTGAACTTAGAGGACATGTCATGGATATATTATAGACACAGTTCCAATCTGTGTATAGTTGATACATAAGCAGGAAGACTGTCGTAATTGCTTTCCCAAAATTTAGTTCTCTGTGCTCATTTGTCAGTGATTGTGACCCAGAAAATTTGCTGCAAACATTGATACAGACATCTAGTGGAGAATGATGAAGATCTACAGGCACTCAGGCAGTAGAGAATCTTATGCGTACGAAACATTGGTGTTCGCGTCGTAAAGTAGTCGACTTTACTTCTCTCGTTCCAAGACCTAAATATCTTCTACCTATTTCTTCACCACTTTTTTGTATGGACATTGTCAATAAAGCAGAGTTCTGCACAAAGTGAGGATGTGTGTTTTTCCTTACTACTTTTACATTACCTCGTTTACATAATCTAGTTCCTAGAACCAGGCAAGGGAACAAATTATAAGCCCTTGCTATTAAGTATAAGCTATTTCTCAGCTTCATTACGCGTCTTAGGCAAGTCCATTTTTATAACAATAACATGCGCTGGAAAAAGGTTTGTCGGTGAATGCAGATTTTAGTAGGAAGGAAATATGTAAATGGGCCTAAGAAAAAAGCACGGGTAAAGTCACTTAACAGTTAACATCGAATGGCTTGATTCTACTAAGATTACAACCCACGACAACTCACTTGTCAAGGCAGACTCGGTAAGCTGGTGGTTATAGGACCTCCCATTTCTTCGCTTTTGTTACTACTTCTGCCAGTCCTTTTGACCTTCTGACCTGATCTTCGAATTTTCCTTACCTAGCCTTCTTTTGCTTGGCTTCCTCCCCGAGTGCTTTCCTCTTCCTTTTTTCGGAACGTGAATTTAGGTCTCGAAGACCTCTAAGCGTCTCCGATACTTCGGCAGTTCTCTACTTAGTAGTTTTTGCTCATTGCATTTGCAGCAGTTCTTCATTCTTTCGTTCGTTCATTCGTCCATTCCATGCCAAATTTCATGGAATGACAAAATTTCATGGAAAGACTCTTCACTTGCTCATATCATAAGATAGTTCTGAAAGAGATTCAGTGTGAATATAAAATGTAAACTGATCTTTCAATCTTATTTTTAGGTACTACCAAAATCACAACAGTGCACTGAACAAGTTGCTGAAAAAGCTTGGCTCCCGGCCCGTACCCCAGTGGCTGAAAGACGACCTCTCGACAACGTCATAACAGCAGCGGGAACAGCAGCAACGGCAGCAGCAGCAGCAACGACAACAGCAGCAGCAGCAGCAACCGATCATTCAATGTGAAATGATCTAGAAGAAACAGCTTAGCGATGATAATTGTCACTAACTAAAAGAAAAGACTAGTTTTAAAAGCTATGTTAGTCAGTAATGTACAAAGCAAATGGAACACACGCTAGAAGCTGAGTCGCGTGAATGACAGTTTTACAACGTGAAGAGACTTCAAATTAGCTATCTATAGAGCAATCGACAAGTGTGGAAAAAAGGGGCAAAAGTGAATGAGAGCCTTGATTATATTAAGTAAGATCGATTTACTACTATTCGCTGTATGGACAAACGCTTTAATTTTGAGTTTATATTTTTTAATTATCATTCCTTGTTCTGGAAAGGAAGCAAAATTTTCTATTTGTTCTGTAGACCACAAGCGGAAGCTAATTTACAATTCTCAGTTGTGCGGCACAACGCAACAAGTATTGTCCCCTATAATTATTTAACGTGATAATTTTAAGTAGGTTTAGTGTGAAAAAATACCTCATCCAGTTGAGAAACACGTAAGAAGATTATATTGTATAATAGTCAGTGGTTTGTGTCTTGGGATGGTAATATTCCAATGCTCATCGTCAGATGGCTACAATCGCTCTTGCGCGGTGCCTAGAATGTACATTACATTCTAAGGGATTGTAAAAAAAAGCATAAATCGTTTAGTTTATCCACTTTTAGCGGGTCGATACGAGTTTTAATAAAGCATGTATAGGTTTAAATATGTGAATTAACTTTAATTGAACAGGGTACAAGTAAAATTCCGTTTGCTGTTGCTAAACTTGTAAATTTTACGTTTGTCCTATGGCTGTCGTTTTAGAGTCAGTTGTTTTGTTGCCATAATTTAACGGTAAGCTATCGTTATTTGCTAACTTTAGGACACGTTTCTAATCCATTAAGCTAATCTGATAATTGAATGTACTTATATCCTGAGAAAGAGCGAAGTAAATATATTAAAAAGCAGTACTTACTGTGTAACAGCGGGGATTATAACAAAAAAAAATGTCTTCTATATGGTACGAACGGTGTGCATATAATAAACCTTCTAAGGACGCAATGAAAGCAAAATTTAACATATCTAACAGTAGTATTTAAAGCAGAAGATAGACGTTTTTGCCCCAGCGAAACAAAAGTAAGCATAAACACACCCTACAAAAAAAAGCAAATTAACTATTTTTTAAACTGTTCTAAAAGAAAGGCAGAATCAAACAAAAAAACGCTTAAATTTTGAACCGCATCGACACCGATATTCCGACAACGGTCTAAGCCACATACAAAGACAAGAAAACGGAGAGCTCCCTGTACAGATACAAAGTAAAAGATGGCGCTATACTACTTTTCCAGTGTTCTGTTTGTATGAAAACTGTAAAGCTACAATAGATAGTTAGTGAGGCCACTCAGCAAATGCAGCCACTAGCATAATAGCATTGCCGGCATGTTGTTTGTCCATGAATCTGATTGTAAATAGCCAGCCAATGATTTTAATAGGCAGCAGCAGCAGCAGCAGCAGTAGCAGCAGCCGCAACAACAGCAGCATTACCGCGAGGCGCAAGAAACTGTTATCAGAATAAAGTACGAAGCCGTCGGTCATAGTCGAGCTGAGGAATTACGAAACAATTATTGTCGTCGGAGTAGTACAACTAAGAATAGAGCAAAAACAAAACTTCCTTCAAAGAAATTTTCCGGTGCCCCGTGCGCAACTGATGGAGGAAAATTACCATTTTGTTACGCTGATATGAGCACTAGCTTGCGGCAAGGTTCAGTTTACTGACTGGTACTGACTTAAATCGTGAATTTCCCGTCCAGGTAAGAACACATTAGAATTTTTTTAGCCAAATGTGAAGATATTTTTAATGTTTCAGATTGAAAAGGTATACCAAGTTGACGCAATCAATTCTAATAGATAATTCCTGTTAGATATTCGAATCAAACATAATCGATTCCGAGTAAGCTTACATATCAAAACCGTTCGCCAAGGTTAATTAGGTCCGACACAACCTGTAAAGTAGAGACGATGAGCTTCAAATTGTTGGGCGTTTTATTTCTGTCGTTTTTGATGGAAGCTTCTTTCTTTAGAATGATGATGACACAAGCGCAACCGAACGGAGCTGGGGACGACACTACTGCTCAAGTTCAAAAGGTGGAAGTAGCAGAAGCAGCCTTTAATGCTTCCACCAATGTTCCGATCTCGTCTCCACTCGTGCTAGCACATAAACAATCAACCACACACGAACTCGGTCCTGATACGGTTGCAAAAAACGAAGACCGCACTACTAGGGAAGATGATCCCGGCTGGTGGGGAAAATTTAAACAGTGGGTTGGGAAGCAGTACCACGCGGGAAAAGAGTTTTTCGGTTAAACTATCGAGAAAGTACAAGATCCACAGTGACAATGTTATTGTAATAGAACACATTATTATAAAACACATTCTGAACTAGCACAGTTTTAATTTCTTTATAATGTGAAAATTATTTGACTTAGTAATCAAAATTCAAAGCACCTTATAAATATGCGAATTTGTAAATAAAATGGTATTTTCTATGCCTATTTTGCAAGCCCAGTAAGGAAATAGGGTAAGGACGATGCTGCAGATCTAGGTCTAGATGCACCTAGATTAGTCTAGATTAAAAATTTCTAATAACAGCGACACCACATAGCAGTCACTGAAACGAGATTGATTGCTAGAGCTGCTGGTAAATGTAGAATTGAACGGAAGGTAGACGTTGATTCGTAGAATCTAAAGGCAATTCGATAAAATATTCCAAGAAAAGCAAAATCATGGGTATAAACATCCTTTAGAAATTGAGCCTTCTTTATCGAAAGCCGCTAATTTAAAGTACAGGACAATTACGGGCACTATGGTATGTGACTATGGCGGCAAAGCCCAACGAGATTTGAACATACGACGTCTGGCTTGTCAGACCAGCATTGTACCCCGAAGCTAACTGGATGGAATAAAATATCGGTTGCAGTCAAATCCAGTAGAGCCGTAGGGATCGTTGCACGGAACGAGAGTTTTAGAGTAACAGGATTTTCGGGGAATCGATCTCGTCATTGCCTGCTGAATCTTGTTACTTCATTCAAGTATACTAGTAAACGTCATCGATAAGGATATACATATTTTGAAATTGTAATGAAAAGAAATATGTATCAAGATCTTTATGAAATAATATTTAGTTCCTTTCAGTAAGTTTAAAATAGTCGGTTACACTAGTTTACTTTTGTTTTTTTTTCGTATAGTGTGCGACTACGTTTTGATAATGTTGAAGTTGCTATTCTGTTCTTGTGGTTCCTGCACGGCGGCGAGTGATTCTATATGATCTGCGGAAGTTTCATTCGGCAAACGAGCATAAGTATTCTGATTCTGTTTTCATTCGTGTATTGCTGCCGCGAGTAATTGCTATGCAAATCGCAAATCACTTTGACCAGTTATTGTAGATAGTGGGCAATATTTTGGAACTCTTGCTGTTAAATTATCGATAGTTATTGATATCGATAAAATTGCTTTTCTATATAGATTAATCGATACTTTTCATGAATTTGCGAGAGTACTAGAGCCACTAACGCTAGAGATATGCAATGCACGGGTGAAAGCAAACATTTGTAATATAGAACGATATTATTATTATTTCAATTATTATTGATTTTATTAAATTTATTAAACCAATACGCGCCAGAGTAATGAAAATTATTCTAGAAGTGTGGATATTTAAAAGTATCCATGCGGGGCTTATTGTCCATGAAGGCGACCTCGGAATGTACGTGTATATCCAGGCATTCTAGAAATGGGTCGCTGGATGAACAATAGAGCTATCACCTTCCATCTCCAGGACTAAAATTATTTGCATATAGAGACATAAACTTTCTAGTTAATAGATGCAAGTAATTTTTTTACATAAAAGCGCTGCCGGTCAGCGGGCGATGGATTGTATCACACACACACACACACACACACACACACACACACACACACACACACACACACACACACACACACACACACACACACACACACACACACACACACACACACACACACACACACACACACACACACACACACACACACACACACACACACACACACACACACACACACACACACACACACACACACACACACACACACACACACACACACACACACACACACACACACACACACACACACACACACACACACACACACACACACACACACACACACACACACACACACACACACACACACACACACACACACACACACACACACACACACACACACACACACACACACACACACACACACACACACACACACACACACACACACACACACACACACACACACACACACACACACACACACACACACACACACACACACACACACACACACACACACACACACACACACACACACACACACACACACACACACACACACACACACACACACACACACACACACACACACACACACACACACACACACACACACACACACACACACACACACACACACACACACACACACACACACACACACACACACACACACACACACACACACACACACACACACACACACACACACACACACACACACACACACACACACACACACACACACACACACACACACACACACACACACACACACACACACACACACACACACACACACACACACACACACACACACAGTGTGCGACTACGTTTTGATAATGTTCGCGTTTATTTTTAGTTTCTTGCTGTTCCTTCTTTTGCATTTAAAATTCAATCTGAGTTTGCGCTTTTCCAGTATGTTATCAATAATCCTGAAGTAACTATGTGTAACTAGCAAATAGTTCAATACGATATTGTTGCAATTATCCGGTACAAGAGTTTAATTTAATCCCAGTTATGATGCGACTCTGTATGACTCTGTATGACTGTGGAAAGGCGACAATAAACCGAAAAATGAGAAATAAAGATAAAAGGTAAACACACGTGTGTGTACGAACGCTTGGACAACCAATAAATCAAAACTCTCAGAAAAGTTAAGGTAAAAATTAACTTTTTAGAGCATTGCATGAGAGCTGATATTCGCTTAACTTTTCTGAACAATTAACTTTTTAGAGAGTTAACTTTTCCGAGAGTCTACTGTAGTGGAAAAAATGCCGGATTAAGCCAGAATAATGCTATGCGAAATCTGTAAATGTCGTGTAAGTAACTTTTGTAGAGCTGAGTGTAATCTTTCTGAACAAAGTACTGCATTATTTTGTCCATTTCTGCTGCTAAAGGTCAGTAAACTTTATAATTCATGAATGAATGCTCGTTTGCAAATGAAAAAATTACAGCCTTACTACATTGTAAATACAAAAAATAATACAGTATTCCATTCAAAAAGATTATAGATTACACCCAACTGTAAAAATGTTACATACACGACTTTTATAGATTTTGCTTTTGCGTAACTGACCGCTGCAACCTTGACGAGAACCTTGAAAATCTTTGCAAATTTACCCTGTCTTGAAGCGTAGTCATAACAAAGACTAATCATAACAAAGCATATCGAAATTGTAGTTTAAAATAATAGCTTACTTGCAAAAAAATTCTACAGCTCTATCAGTCGAACTCTAACCGTGATGACAAAAACAGTGAAGCTACTCCGTTCAGAAGTGTGAGCGTTCAAAGAACGATACCCCGCCGCGTCGAAAACGGACATCGTGCGGCACTTTGTGGACGCCGAATACGCCCGTTCCGGCATCTAGAACATCTTGGCACTATTGGCAAACAAAAAGCCCGGTTCCGGACGACCGACGACCCTGAGCGATAAAAAGCTCCAAACGATGCTGAAGAGGAAGACCAAGGGAAAAATAGCTACATCGCTGCATGCGGTTAGCCGGGAGGTCAGTGCAACCGGTCAAACAGTGAGAAAGTACCTAGCGAACATGGACATACATGTCAGGAAGCGGCAGTTCCGTCCACTGTGACGACAGGGCGCGACGGAGAGAACACGGGAAAGTAGCTATTTAAACCAAAAGACTAAAGGCGTTATGCTCGAGAAAAGGAACAACTTTTATTACGCTTCGATTTGTCAACTGAAAGAATTTGTCTGAATATAAACCAATGTGCATATAATAAACGAGGTGACGAAGTTATATTTGTATCGTTGTATTAGTGTATCTGAGACAAGCCAGTGGTTATTCTACTCCCACACTCCTCCTGAATTACCACTGGCTAGGTGAACAGCCCAATACGTTCGACGAAATTGCTGTGCAACGACGGTCCCAACGGCTTGGTTAAAGCGTCAGCTACCATCTCAGTGGAAGTACGTTAGCCCGACGATCTTTCGTTCACACAGATCTTTGATGAAATGTCCCTTTGTGTCAATATGTTTGACTCTGCCACTTGAACGCTCCGCCTTTACAAAACATATGCAGCCTTGGTTGTCCTCAAACAAAGTCGTTGGTTCATCTTGAGGCTCACCAAGGTCTTTCAGTAATCGCCTGATGCATACCGCTTCCTGGCACGCTAAGGTTAGTGCATTATATTCAGCCTCTAGTGTTGAGAGAGCTACGAATCCTGTGCCTTACTTATCCAACTGACGGGTCCTCCACCGAAGAAAAATATTCCGCTCGTAGATTTTCTGGTTTGTTAGTCACCAGCCCAATCGGAGTCGGAGTATGCGATTAATTTTCACTCCCGATCAGGACCAAACCGTAGCTTTAAATGCTTGGTAGTATTCAAATATTGTAAAACCCTTTTAGCAGCTGACCAATCACTATGATTCGGGTCGCTCACTTTTCTTCCCAAAAGACCTACACTGATGGACACGTCTGGACATGCATTTACCGACAAATAAAGTAGGGCTCCTACTAGGCTGCGGTAGCGTGTTGTATCTAAAAACTGCTTGCTGTCACTGTTGTTAACGGTATAGCCCGGCGTCATTGGTGTCTTCACTGGAGCCGCATTTTCCATCCCGAATTTGGACACTAACGTCTTTATATACGAAGTCAAACGCTGTGAAAAGAAACCACCTTCTCGCTCAATCTCGAAACCCAGAAAGAATCGCACTGGTCCGAGGTCAAGAATTTCAAATTTGCTTTGCAAACGCTGGTATACGCTGTTCATTTCGTTCGTTCAGATCTGTTCCAACACCTTGCTGACTGACGTAAGCCGTAAATGCTCCGCTTAAGTTTACATCCCAGATAACACAAGATCGTAATAGAAAGTGCACATTAAGTCGTATGCATGTCAATTTTACATTGGAATTGCATAATGATTAGAGTATGTCAAGACGAAGTGTACAATAAATTGTTTTGCGGTCGTGCGTGTCGTCATATACAACTTATTGCTGTGAATTGTAAAGCAGTATAGATGACTGTAACATTTAGTTATATCTTAATCGTATATTGAGCATTATTAAGTTGCGTGTTCCAAAAATTGTTGTACAGAATGCAAGATAGAATTATCAAAATTTTTGCACGTATATTGCCTCCACTTTGGTACTTATATGTTCTTATGTGGTGTGAAATAAAACTTTTTCGTGCGGATATGATTTCGTATCGCTCAGTTGCAACCGAAATATACAAACCAAATTGTTTACTGGGATACTGCCTCCTCCTGGCCGCTTACAACAAACTCAGGTGGCTGACGCATGTAAAGCTCTTCGTCTACGGTACCATTTAAATAAGCCGTCTTGACATCATACTGCTTAAGAATCAACTGGTTCTTCCCTGCGATAGCCAGCAACGCGCGCAACGTAGTTTGCCTCGTTACTGGAGCAAACACTTCCAGATAGTCGATACCATATAACTGCGTGTAGCCCTGCGCTACGATGCGAGCTCTGTGTTTCACTACTTTGCCCGTTTCGTCACGTTTCAGTTTAAACACCCATTTAGATAGACCCAATCACTTTCTTACCGATGGGTAAATTCACGAGTTCTTATGTACCGTTAATTTCATGGGCCTTCATCTCGTCCTCCATAGCACTTTTCCACTCTGGCAAAACTAATGCTTATCGGTAATCATTCGGTTCTTCTTCATGACAAGTAAGTTCAACAACATAATCATCAAAACGTTTCGGTAGAACTCCGCGGGTTTGTCGATCAGATCTTCTCAAACACTGTCGGTCATTATTTAGAATTTCTTCTTCGCTTCCACTGAAACCCAAAAAATCACTCTCGTTGGTACTAGCGTCTTCGTACACCGACTCTTCCTCGCGTTCATTAATCACATTCTCATCCACTTCTTCGTTTTGACGGTTTATCACTACGCAATGAACAAAACGCCGGCACCTAAAGAAGCAGGTGTGGAATAAGAGTTGTGTGGTAGCATTCGGTGCTGAATAAGCGAATTTGCTGAATGTCTGTTGCTGTCTGTTGTTTAAACGTCATATCCTAATTCTAGCTTCTAATCATCATCTATACGTTGTTATATAAGTGCGGAATAAGAGTCGAATAAAGGTATTGCAAACGTATCAGCAGTACGGCTAAGAGCGAGTCGCTTAAAGGCTACCATGAAAATGCATGTCGAATAAACGTTGTGCAAACGTGTCCGTCAAGAGCAATTGTGGAGTAAAAGTGGAATAAGAGTGGAATGAGCGTTGCGCAAACGTATCAGTAACATTACGGAGATCAGGTGTGGAATAATAGTGGCATAAGCGTGGAATGAGCGTTGCGCAAACGTATCAGCAGCATTGCTGAGAGCGAGTGTGGAATAAGAGTGGAATGAAAGTTGCCTAAACGCCCAAGCTGCATAGCCAAGAGGAATTGTGGAATATGTGTCGAATAATCGTCGTTCAAACGTATCAGTAGCACCACCAAGAGCAAGTGTGGAATAAAAGGTGCTTGATGGCAGCCAATAACACTTGAATGACACTTTATACTTTACACTTTATTATTTATACTTTAAATTTATATTATGTACACTTCATTTTTATTTTATTTTTTTGATACATTAAGAATAGAAAACATTTGCATAACCGCTTTTAGCCGCCGCAAATCTTTGCTGGTCGTGGCAATCCTTTTATTTGTTGTTGTCTGTACGGTGTGTATCTTTCCCTCGGCGTCTCGTTATCCCTCGTACCTACCGATAAATTTAACAAACTTATCCAAAGATAACAAACTGGAACAAACATTTTTTTGTTTTGTTGGTAGTACCTTGGCAAACGCTTTTATAACTTTTCTTTTTCGTAAACAAAACACAGAGAAAAACGAAAAAGAAGAAAAATAGAAACCTAAATAAATAAAATTTTGTCTTGTTTTTCTTTTTTCTCTGGCTGTATTTCGTTTATAAACCTCAAAAGTTATAAAAGTCTTTGCCAAGCTACTACCAACAAATTAAAAAAAAGTTTGTTCCAATACGTTGTGTAGTTTCTGAGAAAAAGGTACATAAAATTTGAAAATCGTGGTCTTCCAGGAGAGGCGTTTTATTCCGTCAAGGTTGTTCTACGCCGCACTGGAATGCTTATGTGTATGATCGTTTTTCGACCACTCCCCGTGGTCGGATCGTTACAAATTTAGTATCAAAATAAGCGGAAAAGACTGCAGAATCAAAATCTGAAATAAAAAAAATAATGGTTTTTTTCAAAATTTTTAATCGTTCACGTCCCCTTAAAGTTATTTGCACAACTGCAATCGGTTTAAATGCAAGAGAAACGCATCCCCTTTTACTTAGCCCCTCGTTAGCCCCCAGTGCAGATTCCCTTATGTCAAGTATGCCAAGTTTGATGGAGAACCATCCAGGCGTTTCGGAGTTTGGGCCTCCCCCACTGTTATAGACCTCTCCCCCCCCCCCCCCTTTTGTCAACCCCTTAAGTTCTGAGTCTTTTATGTCAAGGTACATATGAGCCAAGTTTGATGAAGGACCGTCCAGGTATTTCGTAGCTATGGACTCCCCTTCCCTGTTACGATCATCCCCCACTCTCTCTTATCAACCCCCAGTGCTGATTCCCTTATATCAAGGAATATGTGTGCCAAGTTTAGTGGAGATCGGTCAAGGCGCTCTGGAGTTATGGTGGAACATACAAACTCACGCTCACTTTTATACGGTAAGACGGGGCAGAGTGTCACTTAAGCTCAAACTATGCCAGATTAAAAAATATCAGTATTTTAACCGCTATGCCTTAAGTACATAACGTTTTAGGATATTTTCTAAACAACCCTGGAATTAGCATTAGAAAGTTTTTTTTTATTTTTCCAAGAGCTTTGAAAAAGACCCTTTTTTCCTGGTAATGGAAAAACACCGGGGCAAAGTGTGTTAATCAATGGGGCGAAGAGTGTCATGTTCTTAAATAGAAAGGTTTAAATTTGTAGGATCCAGCAAAGTTATTTAAAATAGTGAACAAACAATTGTAGGTGCATGTTCAAGTCAATCAGTGCAAGTTTTGCAGTTTCCTGCAACGTATATTCAATATTTTCAACACGTCGTATTGAGCATTTTATCGCTTGGTCTATTTGGCAGCTGTTGCCTTATTTTCTCAACCGTTGTTATTTTATGCACACTTATGCCATATAGATATTGTAGATTAGATGTAGATGTTTAAAACGTATTCTAACAAGCAATATTTTTCTAACTTTACATTTACACCTCTCGCCCCAAACTACTGTGACACACTTTGCCCCGAAGCATGTTAATTGAACAAATATGAAAATTAACGCTTGCTTGCAAATAGTTGAATCAATATATATAGAATGCCAGTGTCGCTGCAGTGCTCGTGGTAAACATCACACATTTGAAAATTACGTATTTACACTGTATGCGCATATGTGTGAGTGATCGATTCGAAACTGGAATCTGATTGTCAAACTAAAAAGACAACCCAATAAAAAATCCTTCTGCTTTACCGTAAATCACGTAGGATAAATCACCCGATTTGGTCGTTTTGGGGTATTTCGTCGGCAGGAAAATTTTCTATTGGGCAATTTGACAATGTAGTTCCCGTATCCAAGACATGAACCAGCAACATGTTTGCCACCAAAATATTCATGAAACACCAGCGACACTGGCATTCTATATATATTGATTATACTTTGCAAATACATTTAAAAATTATTATTTACTTGGGATTGAAGAACAACATGATAAACTCAGAATATCCCTTCGAAAATTATAATCTAACGTTGCACGTCTGTGCTTCTTTCATCAATTTCAGCTGCGCAAACTACGCTCTCAGAGCTTGTGGCCGATATTCATTGAAAAACATTCCATCAGAGCCTGCTCGCTCGTACACGAAGACCCGTTATGAACTGTCAAAGTGGGAACTACCTGTTTCAAAAGCAGCACTATTTCTCTCTCATTTTCTCGTACACCAAAACATCCGCAAAGTGCGCCCATAGGGCGAACGATAGCTGTCCCTCTTGCATGAGATCATCAACACCGCCGTAAATGTGACATTTCTTGACATGAATGAAAGTCCCGTTTTCGCTGGTGTGAGTTTAGTTCGGTGCGGGATGTTTTGAACTGCGAGAGCAAAACAAAGGTCTACTAGAGCTACTATCGGTTGCGCGTGTGAGAAATCGTATCCTTTTAGTCGTTCCGATTCCGAAGAATAATCGCTCCGTTTTTGCTCTCTCCGGCGGTGCGGCAGCCGATGACATTCGTGCGAATTCGTAACAGCAAGCCAGCCAGAACACAAAAATCCTTCAAACGCGGTCAGTCATCTTTCGGAAACGGGACTCGCGCGAGCTTTGATTTTGGCGTCTTTCGGGGGCTGGTTTCGGTGTTGCCTAAAATCCTATGGGTAGATAGCCTGCTGCAGTGTTACTGGGTTAGTTATCCAGCCAGGGTGGTGGACTTTTTCTTCCCGGTGATTTAACCTGCTGCTGGAGGAATAATAGGTCGTCGATCGGTCGGTCCGGTCGCGTTTCGTGTGCGTGTGGTAAAAAGAGAAGACACCATATCTCCACCTTCGTGTTGTGTGTTGTTTTTTTTTATCCGCGAGGTGTAACAGAAAGTTTTAAAATTCCAATGTGCTTTTGGCCCGGTATTACCGCGACCGAATCCGAACGAGATTAGTGATCTTAAGTGATAAAAATTTAATTTTGATATCTGTGTTGCAGCGGTGATTTGTTGAGGCGACGGTGAGTGCGTTTTGAAAGCAATGCCGAAAATTGTTCCTGATATCTGGTGAAAGAATTGCGTTTCAATTGTGTTGTTAGAGAAAAAATATTGTTCCAATAAGAATATATAGAGGAGAAAGTCGTAGAATCTGTTTCGTGAATTTGTAGTGTGAAAGCACGGTCGGCCGTACCGCTAAGAAAAAAAATTGTTCCAAAAATAAAAGTTGAAAAACAGCAATCTGTCTTCAAATCGTTAGCGATTGCTTCTGAAGCTGAGTGAGTGCGTTGTGTGATAGTCTCCTGTATTGTGTGTGTTGTTCGTTGGTATTCAATAGCCGTACCTTACGTGTAAAAGCGGACGAAAATGGCGCCGGGTGTCTGCATTCGCCAGTGTCAGATGTTGCTGAAGCTCGACCTGTCCCGTAGTGGATTAAAAACATTCGTCGCCAGCTACCATCATCTTCGGCTGCAGCCGCAACGACAGCAGCAGCAGCCGTACCAGCGGGCTCCGTTCCGAAGCATATTACCAACGGTGAGTTTCGTTCGAGGCTTGAATAAATTCCTCTTTTTTTGCGGCGTGTGTTTAGCACACGAGAGAATGAGCGAGAGCTCGCTGAGTCGCTGATAAAGAATCGAGAGATAACAAACTATAGGCTCACAGAACCCGCGCGGTATTCCGGTGGGTCATAAGTCTTACAAATTGAATAAAATGATAATTTACTTTTCTTACTTTTACATTTAATTCACAAAAGATAGAAAACTGAAAAAGTTCATACTAGTTCGAAATTTTCAGAAAAAATAAATAAAATGTACGATGGGGATAAGCTTAAATTTAAATTTAAGTACAGTTGGATTTCGAATTTGGCATGGTTCGATTTAGGCATGCCTCGATTTTGGCAACAAAAGTATCCGATTTTGGCAACACAAGATATTTCTCTTCCAAAAATATGCTTAAATATCAATCAGCTTCCGCATACATGCTTTAAATGACGAAAAAATGATGCCCTGAGTATGTTTATGAAAAAAATTTAAGTGGTTTCGAACAATAATATTTTTATTGCCGTAGGACTACGTCTTACCGCAGGGTGTCAATAGCTTATTTGCACCGAACGGATAGCTCTTGTCGGACTTTTTAAACATAAAATGGTTGCAATCGGTGATCAATGATATTTAGTCAACTTCTAAAGCATTTACATTAATTTTTTTCATATCGAAAAAGGGTCTCGACTTTGGCACGGTTTCGATTTTGGAAACATAGGCGACACGCATTTATTGCCAAATTCGAAATCTTACTGTATATTAATTTTTTTTTTTTTTCAAATCCGATAGGGTCAGGCTGAACAGTTTACTATTTTGGCCTAGAATTACTCTTTACTTGGTGCATCGCAAGGAAGTGTATCAGGGTCCATTTTGTTTACATGCTATAAAGATGACGAAAAACAAGTTTAATCATTTTGCGACGTAAATTTGTTTTCTGGCAATCTGTTATGCAGCTAAATAATGGGTGACAGTAAATTTCCGAAGGCGCCTGAAACAAAAAATCAAACTGGAAATAATATTCCCCGAGATAGCAGGGTTAAACTTGTAACACCAGTTGTACGAGCATTATTCTCGGCCGGGTGCAGGGTCTGCCTTGGAGATTACGGTCTCGTTCTTCCTGAACATAGTTGTGGCTACTCTTTCGTCGGGCATTCGCTCCGTGCCCAGCCCTTCGCAGTCTGCTAAATTGTACTACCTGGCTAACCTAAAAGTCGACACTAATGACACGTTGGGCAGGACATGTTGCGAGAATGCCGGAGAACTATCCTGCAAAAATGGAGTTTGCATATGATTAAGTCATCAGTGCCGCCTAGGAGTCAAATCATGTTGCAGTTGGCAATTGCAAAACGCTTCTAAACAATGTGATTTCTATACTAGCCCATTTCCTTCCGATCGAAAACCAATAAAAGGCCGACCAAAGGCAGTACCAATCTCTTTTTTGACAATCGACTGTCGGCCCGTCAACAGTGTTGCTGTTTGAAGTATGCTAAAGATACCTTATTATAGTATGTAGTTGAATACAAGTTGAATTAATTTAGTGACACATTGTACAAGGTTTAGATCCGAAACTCAGTGCTCTCCTTGAGTTATCGAATCCGGAAGGAACGAAACGAAGAGGGGCACAGTGAGCATGGTGGCCTGGCCAGGTGGAGCGAGATCTAGCGAGTACTGGGTGCCCGCTCAACTGGAGACCAGCTGCCATGGACCGAATTAGACCGAATTAGCCAACTATGTAAGTAAGTAAATAACACGTCTGCGGCATATAGATGTAGACCGGAGACTTCACAGAATCCAACAATAAATAGTCGGAAATCGCACGATTTTGGTGGCCAACTCACGGGTCCTCTACGCGAAATTATTCGTTGCAACCACAGCTGTTCCTAACTAAGGGTACTCACTTTTGGTACAAAAGAGTCGACGATCATAGACGCATCCAGGTTTTAGCAAAAATAAAACAAAAATGTTAGAAATTCAATTTTTATTAGATACTAGTTTAATGGTTTGTACTGGAAAGATTGTTTCATAACCTGTGCCTTCGCCAATGGCCAAAATTCTCCAATTGGTCGAATTTGCAGGTAACTAGGGGGAATCGTGTCCTTTGGAACGCGCTACTGCTAATTTTGTGTTATGGCAACATGATAAATTTAGTCAGAAGACAACAGGAAGCCTGTGGTTATAAATCATATGGGTAGAAGTTGTTTTTATAAACACTCCTTGACGTGAATTTTGGTGTTTATCGAAGCAATTGTAGTAAATGGTTGCAAATTTTTTACCGCAGCCACAAATATGAAGACTGCCAAACCATAACATTTCTTCCAAACTTTTCGACTTGAATGAATATCTCCCTCTGGTCAAATACTTGGTGTTAAAATTTTAAAAAATGGGTTAATGACAGCAGACGATCAAGAATTTTCTAAGCTACATTTTACTCTAATCAGACTACATGATTGTTACAATCAGCCAGAGTTATGAAGCCAGATTTCGAACGATTGATAGGTATAAAACATACAGAATAGCAAACTTTGAACGCGTTCTTCTCGAAATTAAAGTTTTGTCTTTAGATTCGGTCTGACTTAACAGCGACCATATGACCATCATGAATTTTTTTCCAGGACGGCCGACTACCGCAAATCTCACAGAGTTCACAGACCTTGAGCTGGCCTGTGACCGTGTGGACCCTGATTTGCTTTTCGTCAAAGTAAAACGGATGAGTGCGGTGCCCACTGGCTGAGGTCATATCTGGTTATCCGGCATCTTTCTGTGAGACTGGGTAGCGCACGTTCGAATCAATTTTGTAATCGATCTGGTGTCCCGCAAGGGAGCAATCTTGGACGTTTGCTGTTTTCTCTGTTTTTCAACGATGTATGCGCTGTGTTACCCCGAGGATGCAGACTTCTGTATGCGGATGATTTGAAGTTTTTCCACAGTGTAAAGTCTATTGAAGCTTGTCGCGAGCTTCAAAGGCTTCTCAAAAACTTCGTCGACTGATGCAAAACAAACGAACTCCTCAGCAGTGTGCGTAAATGCTCGGTCATCGCTTTCAACCGCAAAAATGCCCGATTCAATGAAACTACACTATCGATGGCGAGGCACTGGATAAAGTCTCCGTTATACAAGACCTCGGTGTACATGTGGACGAGAAGCTCTCGTTCCGTGAGCATTACTCGTGCATAATAGCGAAGGCCAATAAAAACTTGGGATTTATCCTTCGATTCGAGTCACCAAGGAATTTCTCCCTTGTGCGATCCGTAATTGAATATAGGGATACCTCGATATAAGACAATTTATTATTTCAAAAAGTTTTATATAGAAACACGAATTTTTCAAAAAAAATTTGCATTGGCAGTCGCAAATTTTATTCTGTGTTGTGTGTTTACGTTTTTTGAACTATTTAGGCTTATACAAATTTGGAAAAAAGTTTATGTCCTGGTCTCGAAATATTGTTCAAGCGGGGGGCAAGAAAAAAATAATAACATCAAACCTTCAAAACCGAAACAAAGGAGTAGAAACCAGTGTTTATTTGACTGAAGTTTTTGGAGCGTCTTAGTAGAATACGAAACCTAAAAATAAAAAATAAGAAAACTTATCCAATTTAATTCTACTATGTGTATTTTATTCACGACAGATACGTATTTCGCCTACGACTTGGAGGCTTCCTCAGTTCCTGCAGTACGAAAACAGACACTGAGGAAGCCTGCAAGTCGTAGGTGAAATACGTATCTGTCGTGAATAAAATACACATAGTAAAATTAAATTGGATAAGTTTTCTTATTTTTTTTAGGTGTTTATTTTTCCATATTAATGCATATTTAATACAAAAATGTTGTACAATACTTAAATTTTAGTTCAACCCGAACCAATCATTGAAATGTTTGGAGAGATAAATCGTTACGACTGCCTAGCAATGAAAATGTTATTCCAATTTAATTTCAGTTTCGCACATTGCCATAATCCATACTAAAACTCCATTTTTAAAGCAGAAGAAGATGCACAGTACAAAAGCAATATAACTTAACATGACTTGATTTGATGTTAATGTCGGGGCCACCATTGATCCCAATGATAATCACAACATGACAATAGTCCGAAAAGTTTCGAAAAATTTAGTAACATGCTTTCTGCATGCATTTAATGCATGGTAAAATATTGTATTTGTAAGCTAAAATTGTAAGCTTTATGTCCCCAACATCCAAAATTAGGGTAAGTTCTTGGACACTACGGAATAAAACGACCAATTGGAGCCCCAAAAGCACTGAAAGCTGATATTCCGGAGTGTCTAATTTGTTGTATTCCTATTTTAATCTATCTGCTACCGATGACAGCATAAAATAATCGTCCTGCAATTCAAAATATATCCGTCAAAAGCGGTACCAAATTTCACTAATATATTGTTCAGTTTATTGATGCCTCAATCTAATTCGGTTCTTTTAAAACAAGTTAAAATAAAATGGAATAAGATTTAAAGTAAATGGAGCCAAAAATCTGATTTTAAGCACATCCAATTTTCGGCTTTGGGACTGCCTGCGACCTGTAGCAGGAATCAAAAAACTTAGTTGGTAAGGAAAGTTGATCGAGACTAAGCGGATAATTACTTTAACTTTGCACATGTTGGGTAATTTAGAGATGTAAACTGTAAAAAATCTGCTTATCACTAAAGAATGCAACATAATGTGTATTACACTTTATTTTTTTGCCCCTTCAATTTTCGAGAATTTTGGAAGGGGGGGGGGGGGCGACATAAACTTTTTTTCAAATTTGTATAAGCCTTATTATCACCAACCATGCTAAAGGAATTTGTCTTACATCGAGGTAAATTGGTAAACAATTGCTTTATATTGAAGTGTCCTATACCGAGGTTGTTTTATAACGAGGTTATCTTATATCGAGGTATCCCTGTACACAGCTGTGGTGTGGAGAGCTTAGACAGATATTTGGTCGTCCAGATTGGAAGCCATACAACGCAAATTCACTCGATACGCGCTTAACTTTCTGCCTGTGAAAAAGATACTTACGTTGTCTGTACTTTGGGGTCAATTTGACCCCAAAATTCAAACTGCTATTTTTCAGCGAAAAATAGACGAATTTCCGAATTTTCAAGTGTGTTCGAAAGGCAATTTAATGGACTAAATATTAAAATTATGAATGGTGCCTTGGTGGGGGGACCCTTTTACAAAGAGAGGTTTTAGTAAAAATAAGTCGGAAAATCGGATTTTCTTACACTTGTGACGTTTATATCACGAAATCCGTACCATCTACAACGATGCTTTCTTCTACAAAAATATACGCGAACACGTGACCTTCAAAGTTGCGTATGGTATTTTACAGGATTCGCTCGCGCGATAAACGCTACGTAGTATCTGGAAAAAATCGATCTCTTTTGGTCTCAAGTTTTTGGGTTCTAGTCATGTAAATCGTTCTTGTTCTTGCTAAAGTTGATTAGATAGGCAAGATATGAAGTGAACATAGTCCGGTGGTGGATAAAACCTTGGTGAAGTTAAACAAGTTGATTACATCAAGTTTCTTGTCTTCGGCACGATTGGTCAGATGGATTAGATTCATTCTATGATAGACAGTTTAGCACAGTATTTAATCACCAAGTTGCGCTAATGTGCTTTTTGTTTTGATTTATTTATTGCGTATGAACATATTGTTTCGACAAGAGGTCGTTGTCTTCGACATTAATTCGCAATGCAATATATCTGAGTAATGCACCGATTCGGCCAGATTGTGTGTTAAAACGATTCGCAAAACCGAACCTAGTACCGGAAAATGAATACGTCACTAGCGCAATCTAGCGAGTGAATTTTGCTCCAAAAAAATCAGAAAAGAATGGTCTCGACTATATGAACAGTTATGCCGTAAACAAAAAATCTTACATCTAGTGAGTATTCTAAAGTGCGATAAAAATGGAGCACCAATGCTTCCAAGCGATTAAATTCCGAACCACCTTATTAGGCATAGGTTTTATGTTACAAAACCATGTTTTACTGCAGATCCCGTATATCTGTCCAATTTTTCCGTGAGCATGAATGATTTACACGAAGAGAATTCATAAATTTAAGACCAAAAAGTTGATTATTCTCGCATTAACGCAACCTTGCGAGCAAATTCTGCAAAGTGCCACACGTAACTTTGAAGATCTCGTGTTCTCGTATATTTTTGTAGAAGAAATCATCGTTCTAGATGGTACAGATTTCGTGATATAAACGTCATTGCCTTTTTAAAATCCGTCTATGTTTCGCTGAGATATAACCGTTTGAATTTTGGGGTCAAATTAACCCCAATGTACAGACAAAGGGTTAACTATCTTCCATGGAGAAACACATACAATCTGCCTCCGTAGCAAACCCACTGTCGTTTGTTGCATATGGACACTTTGAAAAGAAGACGAAAAATTGACGAAAAATAGAGTCAGTAGGATGGTTGCACTAGCCCCGGAAGTGTGCTGTACTCAAATAGCCGGCTATAAAATCTGTCGATAAAGAGGAGTCAAGTCTTAGAAAAGACGTTTAAGCCTAAGGCTTTGCATTTTTTGCTTTGTCATCCTAAGTTTTCTACGAAATAGACAGTTTCTTCGTGTTATGGGTTGTTTGTTTAATAGTGTATAGAATTAGTTTGATTTCCATGTTTCATGTAGTAAATTCAAAGAGCAACTGCTACTCTCAAGAGCCTTTAGTTTAGTTAGTTGGTAGAGTTTTCATGTAGACAACAGAGTCTGAACTAATAAATGAGTAAATATAATATAAATATAAATATAAATATAAATAAATTTAAATAAATATAAAGGATTACGAAACGGCTGAGTGCTTCCATGCTTTCTGGGACAATCTTTATTATACGAAGTCAAACAAATAATTTAGCCCTACTATAAAACTGAACCTTGACGTGGTGTAGGGCTTTTTAACTAATCAGTAAATGAACAGCGGTCACGTTCACTTCTGAATGTGGGTATATAGCAAAATACTTTTATGATTTCAAGTGGGAATCGGGGTAAAAATTTACCAAATGTGATTGTTGCGTTGTTCAGAAAATGTTTTTATTCCGTTTAAGAACAGGGCCAGTATGGGAATCTCTGATAATTAATAGATAAATGCTTCTGGGGCTCATCCCTATCTATCACAGCTGTCACAAATATCTCCGAAAATTCCAAGGTTTGGTTGGGTCGGACAGGGGCTTAGGGTTAGTAAGGGAATGTAAGCGGGATAGCAGACCTGGTTTGAATGCCGAAGGAGCATTCTATGATTACAGACAATATTAGAGATGCTAAGGTAGCAGATAATTATATTTCTAGCGGTCGGGTTTTGGGGTTTAGTGACGGATTTCCTGCGCACTAACTCTTTGGTCTCGCGGGTGCGACTCTATATTTTAAAACTTCTGTCGACTACCGCGAACGTCCAGGTCGTGCTGCGCTCAATTTACTTTGTAGGCCTGTCTTGGGACAGTGCTTAAATGCTGAGGGATGTAAGATGAAATTTTCTCTGATAAGTTGATAACCACTAACGGTCCGCAATTTGTCTTCCTATTGGTACATTTGTGGTTGTTTCTGTTGGAAAATTGATAGCGGGCGCGCGGTTGAGGACCGGTGTTTGGTGGGGCTGATGAATCCTCCACTTCTTCACTATACTCCATTCTCAATATTTTTGTACACTTCAAGTAGTACAGGGCAAAGCACATTTACAAATTCGATCCATTTTTCTTCTCATTATCATCATTATAATCATCATCATCATCATCGTCATCAACATGATCATGTTATTTAAAGTATGACATTCCGGCCTTTGGCAGAGAGATCTCAGAGTCAGTTCGTGGAGGCCGCGCAGGGCCGGAACGCCTCCGCCTGCGGGCATAGACGTGTCGGCTATGCTTGGGGCTCTACCTGTGTTTTAGTGGGCGACATTGCCTGTCTCGTCAGGTAGAACTGATGCTTGAGGTCTCCCTGGCACTTTGTTGATATCACAAAAGGGCCCGGCGCAGAGTTTTATGCGCTATTAAGCGACCAGCTGGATAACCCGAAAAAAGGAGAAAAAAGGAAGTCAAACAAATAATTTAGAACGTTGGAATAAATGTCCGATGTGATTTGATATATTAAAAAAAAGAATTAATTACACAGGTGTTTCGCGCCCCTTATCAATCAATACATCCTAAGAACTCCCAGGCAAGCAAGGATTAATTAACGCAATTCAAAGTTTCGCACGTAACCCACGCGTATATGTAGGTATGTATATGTTTTGATTTTGTTTACCTCTATTCTCAGGTGCCAGAAACGTAGCACGAAACGTAAACTAATGGTTCAACCATGGTGTTTAGGTGGCGAATTAATTTTTCGAAAAGTTTCTTCAAGAAAAGTATAATAAATGTCTCTATCGCGTAAGTGAAGTCCTTTGGTTTCCATGCCTATGCCTAGCAACTAGGTTGTGTTGCCCGAAAGCATGCTCAACAGTTGAAGCATGTTTTAGCATAGTTTGATTTGCCAGTGAATATAAATGGGACTAATTTGATTTGCAAAAATGTTCATAATTGGTTCAGAACATTTACGCCTCCATAAAAGTTTGATTGCATGTTTGGTACTCAAAGTGTTGACAGTTATTAATATTTTTTACTGATTCAATAAAGATTACAATAAAAAAACTTAGAGCTTAGATTTGAAATTATTTGTCACTTCAAAATACGCAGAAATAACAGCGTTTCTTCATTTTAATATGAGGGCTGCTACGCTCGACGATAGTTTTCAAATCCATATTTTATTTACATCACAATACGCTCATTATCACAATTAGAAAGACTAATGAGCAAAAACTTTGCTCCGGAGTCCGGACAGCGAGTAAAGAATGTGTATTTCTCATGGGTGTTTGTTTGCCGTCAGATATTGCGACTGAATCTATCGATCACGACACCTAAGGCTGATGACACACCACTACGTTGTAGATTAATGCGGCGCCTCGTCAGAGAGGGCAGCATTTTAGCATCCCATCACACTAGATTGAGGCTTCACTTGTCAAAATATTATGTAAATTTTTCAGGCCGCTCACTAAAAACCAATAACTAAGAGAGAAGTCAAAAAATAGTACCGGCTTTAGCGTGTTCAGTTTTCATTTGCAGGTTTTCCTTCTATACTGGTAATCCGATGCACGCATTTGGCGGAAGTGACCACGAGTAATCAATCACCTGGGTGATTCGATTTTCTTCATGTAAGTGTAAGTCCGTGGTCTATATACTTACATGGAATCGAAAGAAATCAACCAGTTACCTCACGGTTGCACTGCGCTCAGCACGGTAATTCCTGTTGAAAGCATGATGTCAGGTCACAGCTGCACTGTTGGTTGGTAGCGTGATTCATGGCAATCGGATTTCGTCTGGTTACGAATGCACGAAACAGAGGGATGTATGTTTTTGTTATTTTTCTGATGAAAATTCACAATCGTTGACCCCGCATTTATTTTTTACCCGGCTTTTTTTTTTCTTCAATTTTATTCTTTCTAAGACATGGTCCGCGACGGCACTCATTAAAAACGGAACGCTTGAAAAACTATACACATGCAAAAAGGTTTGTCATTCGCAGTCGAGCACAAAGTTGCACGTTTTTGTGCGCTCCTACTGGCCTGACTGGGAACCGGGATTCAAGCCGCCCGGTTCGGTTCAGTGTGGCAGGAGGTAAAAATAGCAGTTTCGGGTTTTCTGCAATAAAGTTTTACTGTTTTTTCCGGTTTATATGCGAGTTTTTACCGGTCGGATGCCGGTTCCGCGTCGAAACGTACTATCTGGCAGCGCAATTTTTCACTGAATAGCCCGTGATATGTGACATTTTTAAGACAGTCCTGTTGCTAGCCTTTAGCAGGACGATTATTTCTGCCGCCGTTGGGGATTAATATCGGGTAGAAAAATGGCAACGACAGCTCTGCTGTCGAGTAGTCGAGTTTTCCGTGATTGAGCCAACCGGCTCAACGCATAGCGACATTCTATTTATGTAGGGAGCTGTTGCGTGAAATGTCCCCTTCTTTGCGTGCATTTCAGCTGGACCGTGAGACTGTTGATTAAATATGTGCTGACGAGATGGAGAAACTTTCATTATTGAGTAGTTAAAAGTGTGATGCGGTGGTGATATTTGCTATGATTATGTTGCCAAAGGAAGCATATTAAGTTGAAGGTCGTCAGAGTGCACGGGATTTAATATGCTCTTGGCTTTGAATAGACTCCACAATATGCGGAAATATATGCATAAGCACTGAACTGAAACAAAAGTTTAAGTAGTTTCTCGAGGGGTCCGATTCAAACATTCCCGTCTATTTTGGAGCAACATTTGCTGCAGTAGATCGACAAACTGGGAGGGCGGATTTAGTATAATCCTTAATTTTACGACGGTAGAGGCAGCCTAGGTCCGTCTTCAAAACAGAGAAAATCCAAATACCAATATAAGAGCTGGGGACTTGCACAAATACCGTTCGGCTCCTTGGTTACCACCGACTAAGCAGCAAGTAGATTTAAAGATGCATCCAAGCTTGAAATCGTTCTTAGAAAGTTGGCAAATGTTGGCAGATCATTCTGTGAAGAATCGTAGGAAAGCAGGACGATGTCTGTTAATTCACTTCACCAGCACCCGAAGTAGGAGACGGGACAAATAATATCTATTCTATTAGTTTTTTACGACTAATAAAAAAGTGAATCAATTTTTTTTTTCAATCTTCAAGGAGAATGAAATGGTTTTTTAAAATATATTACACTACACTTTTAATAAATTTTATCTTGATAAAATAAGAATAATGCTTCTTTCATATTTTCAACCCGAACCAACAACCAGTTTGACAGCAAACAAGCGTATCATCATTTTCGAGTGCCACGGAGGAACCACTGATTAATGAACTAAAGTATCCTCTCGCAATCGGATCAATTATTCTTCGGCTTCATTTAACTAGTCGACGGGATCGTAAATCAATTCTCCTTCATCATCTACATCCCACAGCCACAGTGTGTCTGTGTGTGCGGGTGTGTATCTGTTACAGAAGGATATCACTTCCTTTCTCTCTCTCCCTCACTGTCAGTATTTCCGCGGGAAGTTGGTCAAGCGGCAGCAATCCGGACTTTCATCCGGGCGGTGGCGCGATAGTGGCGCATAAATCAATCAATCAGCTTAATGAATCGTATATTTGTGCGGATTTCGAATTCCCGTGTGTGCAAGTTTTGTGAGAAGCACCGGTAGGGAATAATTTTGATTTAATTCAATGTTCGGCGGATTAAAATCAGCAGTTTCAATTTCTTTTATGAAGTATGTGTGTGTGAAATAGGAGCGGGGTCTAGTGAATTTCATGCTGCTACAATTGTCGAAAACACTGCTATTATCCCATCCCGGCATGCTATCGGAAGCAATTGCAAACTATTTTCACGGATGACCGAACCCATTTTGTGAACCAATAAATTTCCCATTGATTGATTGACCGACAATATCGGTGCAGTGTGGTACAAGTGTAAACAGCAAATAGTGCAATGTTTGGCAGCTGGTAAAAGGATCAATTTCTATTTTTCCGTTGCCGTCGGTGGCTGGTTGTTGGATTTTCGTGCTCAATCCATGGCCTAACTTTTCGGGGTTTAATTCCAATACCCGTCGCTTGATGATAGTGACTGTACTTATGATTTATTCTTGGCATATAACTAAAATATATAATACTACAAACAAGCTGTAGCACGATTATTTCTCCTGAACTTATGTTGCTGTTTTCCTAAAGCGATGATGAATCAACGTCAGAAACACATTCGGTTTACTGTACTCTTCAATCCAGTCGCTTGCAGTGGCTTCACGTTGCCTAGAGAAGCAACAATTTTACTGCCAGTTGCACGTGCACCAAGGTGATTTGTTTTACTGTGAAATTAGATGCATTGTGTGATGATTTTTCAGGCGTCACACGTTGTTGAGAAGTAATAGAATTCTCAATTAAACAGTTGAAGATGCAGGAAATTCACAGTAGTAATTTATTTCAGTCGCTCCTGCTAAGAACGACAAGCATTTAAATAATGTACGTGGGTAACTCAATATAAAAGATTTTTTTCTTTTCTGCCCAGCTTAATGTGTTCATACCACACACTAACACTTCGATAATGTAGTTTACGAAAATTCAATTTACACTTGCAAAACGGCGCAGAAACAACTAAGCAGGGTATGAAGGTGGTCGAACGTAGCAACTTTTGTTTGTTGTTTATTTAATTTGTTTACGCTTGTTTTCCAACGTTCGTTCGACAGTAAACCAAAAGCAGTTGTTCTAAGAAAATGCTAAGAAAGTTTTGGCGTTACATTCCGACGGAATTTGACCTTCTGCTTTTTTCTGCTTGTTCGACAGACTTCGCAGTTCTTAGTGTCCAGGACCGGACAATTGCGGGGTAATACGGTAGTGGTTCTACCTTCCAGCTTTCTTTTCGTGATAGCGTTTAGTATTTCAATCTAGTTGACCTCGCGATGCGAAATCGATTTAACAACATTGCACTTCATACCACCTAGAGGTTCACAATTTGGAGGCATCTGGGAGACTGGGGAGACAACAATGAAGTATCATTCCGACATGATCGTAAGAAAAACAAAGTTTTCTTACAAAATGTGTCTATTACTTTGACCAGTACAGTGAGTGTCTGTTGCATTTCCCACTGCATATTTGTAATAGTCGCCATTGAATTTGCTCGCTTGCTTAAAACGTGCCATACTGAACAAATCTTATTCTTCTAACCAATATTTTTCAGTTATTGTTTACTCTAGCCGGTCCTCATTATTAACGGTCCTCTAATAGAAATGTGGTCTTCTATCTAATTGCTTGTAGGTAACAAAAACTCATTATATTCGTGTTAAACTTTCAGGAATTTCCCTCCAGTGAAATTAAACCTGGTACTTTTTATCCTCCATTCCTGCCCAAGTAACAATACGAGCTTTATTACGCTCTTATTGCGGTGAATCGAAGTCGTTATTAAAGATTGTCGCCACTAGCGTTGCCTGTTGAACTTCACGGCGCTGTTCCAAAGTGTCCAAGCCAAGTAGACAGCAACGAGCAGGATGCGGTAGAAGATTTTTCAGGGTCACGCCAAGGTAAATCCCATGTAACAATGTAATAATCTTCTCTAGATCCGTGCGATTCTTAAAATTCTGGGTCGCTGATGGGGATGCCAAATCTTACGTAAATGTTCAAGTACAAGACCTGTCACGGAGCTATATGGAGTCGAAATAGGTCCCCAAGCCCTTCATCTGGCTACGTGGCTGTACAGGAAGGACACGGTGGGCGTTGAACGTAAGTTTGGAGTCAAGTAAGATGCCGAGGCCTTTAAACTGATGAACCTTCTGGAGTGTACTTTCGTCAATGCGGTAGTCAAAATCAAGTGCAACAGTTCACGAAGAGACCTAATAAATCTTGCACCGGATGACAACCCTTGATAGAACGCACGTTTAGATACAGTTTGAGATCGTCAGTGTAAACAAGAATGCATCCGTTGTTTCAAGTATCCGGATGTTTCAAGTAGTATGTCTCCGTCGGTGAAGAATAGTATGAAAAGTAAAGGCCCTATATTACTTCCTCGGGGAACACCAGATATGTTAGTAAACACATGAAACGGTAGTAACTCGCACAGCTCTATGGCGAACCCAGTATCCAGAAGGTGGCTAAAGCTGGACGGATATGATGGGCAGGGCATGTTGCAAGAATGCCGGACAACTACCTTGCAAAGATGATGTTCGCCTCAAATCCGGTAGGAACAAGACGCCCAGGAGCGCAGCAAGCAAGATGGTTAGACCAGGTGGAGCGAGATTTGGCGGAGAGTACTCGGTGTCCGAGGAATTGGAGAGCGGTAGCTTTCAACCGAGTTACATGGAGAAACTTTGTTCAACAGGCTTTGTCTTAGGACGGCAAGCCACCTAAGTAAGTAATGAAACGGTAGATTCCAGCTTGACTTACCAGCAACACTCGATCACATAAATATGAGCCAAGCAAGCACAACAATCATTGCGCGATTCCCAGCCACTGAAGTTTTCGTAAAAGGAGGCGGTGGTCAATCCAGTCGAATACAGCTTTCAACTCAGATGAAACTGGGATAATTTCAATATGAGACAAAAAACATATTGTGTAGTTCAATTGATAAGTGGGACTCCAACCCACACTTTCTCGGTTGGTGCCCGAGTGCTTTGGCCATTAAACTATTACCACTCCACCGTCATTAGATAGTCTCATATCTAAATTTGTTTCTCCAGTCTAACCATTCCGTATACTCACACATACGCTCCCCACGGCGACTCACTATGGGGCAGAACCCGAAAAAGCTCGGACAAAATCTCAAAATTTTTATTTGAGATATTCTATCAAACTTAATATTCTACGTATAGTAGACATATAATCTATAAAAATATGCATAAGTCCAGCGCCTCTATGGTTCAAAGGTACAAGTACCAGCGAACCACATGCCCTGGAGGGTGTTGTGGGTTCGAATCCGGTTATAATCTCAGATTACAGCTTGGCTCGACTCATGCACCTTCCAGCATTGGACAAAAGGTAGGAGTCAAAATGACTACTTGTCAAGCATAGCTACCAATACCCCCCCCCCCCCCCTTCCTTTTCCGCTCTTCCCCCTCCTTCACCAAAAAATTTCCATTTCTTTCCCCTACCGTCCCTTCATCAATTGTAGAACCATCGTTTCAAAAAAAAATATGCATAAATTGTTTTAATAAGGGTTTTTTTAATAGGCATTAAAGAAGGTGAAACAGTGTACAAAAAATTTGGAAAATGAAAAAATAAATATCATTTGATCTTTTAGTATCTCGCTACCATGGTGCTTAAAATTCTATACTTTTAAAGTACAATTCACATTAAAGGGATTATAAACTAATAGCTCAGGTGTTATTAAGATAGATTTTTTACTAGTAGGCTTTGTTCTGATGAAATGTTTTAGAACAACAATTTGTTATTTTAGTCAATTTTCAATAGTGTGTAGAAAAAGATTTTCACAGATTTCCGCTCTGACACTACCATAAAATCAACATTCAAGGTGTTAACTAGTAATAAGCAAAAAATTAGCTGCTACTAGTTGCGATGTTCGGAGATATTCAAGTTTTCCGAATGCATGTAAATGCGTGCACCAGTGCGAACTTCATTCCTGCTGTACGTTGAGTAGTCATGCTTGTGTATGTAAGACACAACATTATTATCGTTATGAGATACATTGGAGTCGATAAGGGGAATTTAGGACATTTTAAGGCGAGCTTTTTCCCAATTAGCTCTGTTTCAAGTCAAATCGGCAGTAAAATATGATCGGTTGGACTTTCAGCTCGATTGAACTAGCCTCCATTTTGCTTATTTAGAGTCGACCATGTTGATACGTGTTTGCAGGATAACGGATTGCTACTCTGTCAGTTACTTGTTATTTTTTGTGCCTTCTGCCAGGCTTTGGCTGAGGCCGATGACGGCCTATATCGCCACTCGTATCCTTTTGCTGCGTATGGCCAAACTTATGAAATGAAAAATTTCAAACATAACAGAGATCGTACTACGGAAACTTAGTATTATAAATCGAGAGACATACCATAAAATATGCAAAGATGTCCGTAATTTATCCTTTAAAAATCAAAACAAATGCTAACAGACCAAAAGAAATATGAAATATTTTCATCTTTGCAATAAAATGATTTCTAAAATCGGTTAAAATTGTGAATCCATCAAAAACACATGAATGCACTAAAGCAGATAGTAGGGTTAGTTAACCTTAATAGACTCTGGACCCCCGGATAAAATTTCGGTATTTATTAACTTATACTTCTTATTTCTGAGGTTATATGACATGAAACAGAACGTACTAAACATAACACACATTTGAGTTTATAAAATTTTAGCTGCATTTTATTATTAATGCTTTAAAATTGACATTTTCAACAAAAGAGGGTCTATTTTACGGTTAACAATGCAAAAAATGTCGCCATTTGCGGACCCTCTCTATGCAAAATACACTAGAATTCCTATAATGGTCGTTATTCTATTGTAAACCACAAGGGTCCATAAAAGGAAAATGGACATTCCAATCTGTTTTAAAAATATGTAAAATATAGAAATTTGCAGCATAAATTGATATATTTAGGCTTCTTCGAAAGTTACTGATATTGTAAGTACCATCGGTTGGGTGCTTAGCGTTACGAGTTCAATATAATTTATAGAAAGGTCCACAAATGGTTGATTTACCCTATACCAGAATTATAATACTAAATCACTCTTGATATACATATTGTAATAATTTGTATAGGAGGTCGTCCGACTACCAATTTCGACTACACCACTGAAAAAAATGTATTTGAGTATTTAAAATATTTATAACTTGATTCCCGTAAGCCCTACAATTTTGGTATGTTTAGTAACTTTACAGGACAAACAACTTTTCTGAAGACACAATATTTCTAAAGTCATTATTTAAAACGTTAGACTTCAACGCCATCTATAGGAATAAAAACACAACTACTTAAAACTTACAAAAAGATGCGAAATTTTATAACAAATAATGTTGCTGAAGACAATAAAGCTCTACGAAGCATATGAAAGAAGTTATCAGGTTTTGTCCGAGCGCCGGGTCAATCTGCCCCACTGTGCGACGGTAACTATGTTTTATCTGATTGCTTTTTCTTTGCTCCTGCCACTCTCACCTTTGGCCTTGTTGCGGCCAATGTTCGAAACTTGCACCAAACCGTGCAAATAAAAAACCGGGAACGGATGATCCTCAGTTGAGGAAGAAAAAATGCGTAGGGTGCTGTTCAGTTGTATAATTGAGATTATTTTCTTTTGATATAGCAGTAACAGTAGTAGTGATAATATTAACAAAGCGTTAGCAAAAGTTTGATTAAGACGTTTGCAGTGAGAGCCAACGCCTACGTATTCGGTCACTAGGGTCCCTCAAAATATTTGGCGCCGACAGGCCTCATACCGAAATTTTCCCAGTTTCATCCAGTCTACCATTCATCTTACCAAACGCTCCTCCACTTTAATAAAAATACAGTTTACGTTGATCTGCGAATCAGAGACAAGTAAAAGAAAAAAAAGTCTTTTGTTCCACATAGAAGTAACTTGAGACCAATACTTTTCTTCATATACTTTGATGATGTTTGTTTTAAGATGCCAACTGGATGCAAACTGTTATATGCGGATGATTTGAAAATATTCCTTGTGGTACTCGTGAGATCCATAGAGGATTTCGAGCTGCTTCAAAATTTTGGTGATCACAATTTGCTGATTGCTGTCGTACGAAGAACAACCTCTCTATAAGCGTCTCTAAATATTCTGAGACCTCGTTTATTAAAAGAAAACTCCAATCATATATGATAATAGAATCGAAGGGTTTCGTTTACTATGTGTTGATAAAGACCAGGGAGTTGAACTGTCCATACTTACTTTACTTTAGTGGTGACTATCTGTTATCGATCCTGCGCCGAACGAATTATGATCCGCCAGCACTATCGGTCCTGGGCTCCCGTTCTCCAGTCCCCTCGAAAACTAGTTGAACGTGCATCGTCCTCGATGGGGTACATCCATCGGGTGCGGGGTCTGCCCCGAAGTCTACAGCCTGTTCCTGGTTCGCTACTGATATAGTTTTTGCTACTCTTTCTCGTTGGGCATTCTGGCCCACCGCAACCTGTCACATTGTACTACATTTACTATATCATCATATTGGTATACATGATACAGCTCGTGGTTCATGCGTCTGCGTTACATCCCATTTTGCCACCCAAAATAGATTGCAGAATTCTACGCTCAAAAAACCTAAGCACTCGTTCATGATTCATGTCCGTAAAGGGTCATCAGGGGGATTAGTATTCTGTAAAGTGCCCGTTTTTTTGCGAATTTACAAACTACGGGACCTCAGCTGGCTGTGTAATGCGTAGAAAGCCCGAATCGCGGCTGCAATTCATCGTTTCACTTCGCGGCTTTCACATCGACGTCATTAGTAAAACTAAGAAGCATGTGAGATTTCGTAATGTTAGTCCTATTCCTTTCCATGTTAGCTCTTCGTATTACACCTTCTAGGGCAATGTTGAATAGCAGGTTAGAGAGTGCATCCCTTTGTTTCAGTCCATCAAACGTCACGAAAGTGCCTGAGGTCTCACCCGCTATTCAGGCGCATGATTTTGACCCATCCAATCCAATGTCGCTCGAATCAACGTAATTAGTTTCGTCTGAAAACCGTTTTCTAGCGTTATCTGCCACAGCTCATTTCGTTTGACTGAACCATACGCCGCCTTAAAGTTCACAAACAGATGATGAGTCTGCAAGTTGTACTTCCTGGCCTTGTCCAGTAACTGACGTAGAATATACATTAGATCCTTTGTGGAGCGACCCTCACGAAAAATAGCTAAGTACTCGCCGACGAAGGACTCCACTAACGGTCTCAATCTACAGAACAGGATACGGGAAAACACCTTACAGGCAGAATTGAGCAATGTAATTCCTCGATAGTTTTTACACTCCTACAGTCGATGCCCCTTTTTAAAAATTGGGCAAATGAGGTCATCCAGTTACTCCTCCGGCATTTAAACCTAACTATGATCCAGTGGATTGTTTCGTGCAGCTGCTCGCTCCCCGCTTTTAAAAGTTCAGCTGGGATACCGTCGTTCCCAACAACCTTACCGTTTTTCAGGTCACTGAGTGTCTTCCTAACCTCCTCCTGTGTTGGTGGCTCCGTTTTTACCACTCCATTCAACAACGTCTGGAAGTGCTCCTTCCACCTGGCTGCTATCGTCGGTTTATCAGCAAGCAGGAACCAGTATTGCCTTCCACGGACAGTGACTAGTGACGGCGATGAACTGGGCGTGGTTGATGAGTTTGTATATTTGGGATCTCTGGTCACCGTCGACTAAAATACCAGTAAGGAGGTCCAACGACGCTCCGTAAAACGCTTCGATCGAAGAGCAAACGCCGCCGCACAAAGCTGACGAAGTACAATACGCTTATCAGACCTGTTGTCCTCAAAGGACTTGAGACAGTAACTTTGCTTACGGAAGACATGCGTGCACTTGCCGTATTTGAACGAAAGGTGTTGCGGACTATTTTTGGCGGAGTACAAACGGAAAGCGGAGAGCGGCGGAGGCGTACGAATCACGAGCTACAAGCATTACTTGGAGAGATTCCCATCGTACACCTGGCGAGAGTTGAAAAACTACGGTGAGCCGGCCTCGTCGCGAGGATGCCGGACGACTGTGCAGCGAATCCGTTCTCTTCAAGAACCCCATCGGCACCAGGACTAGAGGGGCCCAACGTGCTAGATGGCTCGACCACCGTGTAACGAGTAGCTCAGGACCGAGTACAATGGAGAGGAATTCTTGATACGGCAAGAACCACCCCGGCTCTCGGTTGGTAAAGTTAGAAAGTAAGGTACCAGTATTATCATTGCGCATCACATACATGACAAAATTGATGCACCTCACCGTTTTGTGGAAATTTCATGTGTCGTTGCTGACGAATCTCTCCTCTGCGCCGGCTTTTCCCATGGATTCAGTTGAAGTTAGAAAAGATAATAAAATAAAAATAAATAAAATTGTGGCACAAATTCGAAGAACATTTGGAATTGACTTCTGAAATGATTTTTTTATTATAGTCACTTTAACAGCTTGGGTATTTCGTGAATTCTGCGGGGTTGGGATTCGAACCCGGGTCCTCGGCGTGAGAGGCGTGAATGATAACCACTATACCGGGACTAACCCCTTTCTGAAATGATGATGAAACTTTATTTTTCAGAAATCCGTTCAAAATTGAGTCTGGTAAAGTCAAATTTATAGACCGTGGCGCCTTTATGATCGGAAACTTCAAACAGAAAAATGTATCCTTGCACGCGCAGTGAAACATGTTGCGCCGTCTTGCTGAAACTAAAAGTTTTTCTGCAAGTTGTTGAAGCGAGCTGTGTAGGTATCTGTCGAAAGTTGAAACTAGAATTAATTGATCTCTTTTAAGAGATGGCCAAGCACGTTGAAAATGCATTGATTTGTATCGTATTTGATTGGTGTAAGACGACTAAGTTATTTTACAACTTCGCAGCCAGGTGTTAGACCACAGGACAATACGATCGTATTGATTTTAACAGTTGCTTCCTAGATAGTATTCTTGAAAGAACAAACAATGTTTCGATTTACGTACTGACTTTATATATAAAGTGTATATAATTGGATATAGTTTTCAGTATACGGAAAAATTACAAGAAATAACTAAATGTTTCCTAGTTTCTGATTGACGGAAAATAGTCCTACCAAAATCTCAAAAATTAGGTTAGGTGCCGAATTATTTAGGCAGCATGCAGTTAAGCTGAATAATATATGATTATACGCGTTGGGAAATGAATCATTACAAGCGTTCACTATTTAGGTTGAAAATGCTACTGCTAAAATATTATAGTGCTCTGTCCACTAAAAACAGAATAAAACCCTATGCTCTAATAATACTCTGCCAACATGATCACATTTTCTAGTCATCACCGTAATAAAAATAAACGATGAACTGTGCGCGATGTGCCAGGTTCGCTATCAACACCCGTTGGGCGGTTGTCAGTTCAGTACTCCCTTGTACTTGCGCACCCGGCCGGCGCGCCGGCGATTGACTGAGATCACCTTTTCAGCACTGATTATGCTTTAAAAACCAACGAGAATAGCGCGTGCCAAAATCGAGTTGAGAATAATGCCTTCGCTTTTACGATGGTGATGATGATTGTTATTTTAAAACGATAGGGTATGGCAAAAAGGTGGCCTTCTCAGTTGATGTCTCTTAGCAGATGATAAAATGTCGTCGAAATTAACTTACTAAAGATCAAAAATTTTTAATTAGTAATTAATTAACAACAACAAAGATGGATTTGAGACGACTTGCAGTAGCACAGATCTAAACAAATAGGCCGTTTCCTTTGCTATGACACTTCAAATAAACAGTCCATCGCAAAAACAAAGCACCAGCAAAAGCAAATTTGATGCTGCAATTGTTCTGTGATCCATAACCATCTCCTGTTGCTATCCTTACGGTGTTACGTGGGGTGCTTGGGTGGAACACAGCGAAAACAGAATTGCGGACACAACAAGGTAGCCTTCACCGGTATAAGGCAGGCAATATCGCCGCCCGGCGGGCGGTTGTGAAGGTTGTCTGCAATTTGGTTTGAACAGCACCTGACGGAGACGTCTGAGTTTACCCCGAAGGCGCTAGGAGCTGAATGTATCGAACCGTGAATATGATAGTGTGAAGAGCGTTGGATTGTGACAGTGTAACCGGAACGTCGCGACGACGGCAGGAAACGGGAGACCACTTCTGCTCGAGGTATCCGATTAGTATCACCGTGCAGCAGTTTCTCGGTTATTGCTGCAGCTTTGGCAAATGTTTTCCTTTTCCGTTTTCGCCGGGGGTGGCGGCCGCGCCCAATGCTGACTGCGGCGGCTGTGGCGCATAAGAACACGCCATTATGAGAAAGAGTTGCACTGAAGCGATAAATTTGCTCTCAATGTACGACTGAATAATTCAGTAGTACAGTTTCAAGAGCGAATGCCGGTTCTATGTCGTACCCACCGGAGTGAAATGTTGTCGAACGTTCCAGCGCCAAAAGCGATATTTACCTTCGACCTCATTAGTTGAAAAGCAATCGAAGGCGAAGGACGAGCAAAAAAAGTGTCATTGAAATCAGTGCATTTTGTTGAAATACGCGAATAAAAAAAAGGAAATCACTTATCTTTGTGCTTTTCAACTTTCCATGACCTGCTTTTTAAAAGAGCTTTAGTCTCTTTCCGAGCATTTTATCGCCAATTTCAAGAAAATCTGTTCCAAATTGAGCGTGTTTAGCTTTTCTTCATTGTTATTGTTTCGTTTTTTTGAGACACTTTTCTTATTTCGTGCCAATTTAGAAATTTATCCAGAATAACTTTTCTCCACTCATAATGACGACATAGCTTATTTCTATTGTTGGCATATCTCAAGAAACATCTATCGAAATGAATGTTTTCTTCGTGAAACCTATAAACGACGGTGTCAATGATAAGTCTCAAACTCGCTGTTCTCAATTTGAAAAGCCTAAATGCCTCCACTGGTCTGCGGTTGATTTCCAACGTCATGAATGCGGCTCAACCCTCGCCCTCTATTTTGTTTTGACGCATGATTTTGACCCATCCAGCGTTGCACGATTCAGCTTTACTGGTTTCATTAGAAAATCATGTTCAAGCAACATCTGACACAGCTAATTTCATTTGACTTAATCGTACACCGCCTTAAAGACCACAAACAGATGATGAGTCTAGAATTTGTACTCCCGGAACTTGCCTAGTAACTGAAACCTTCTGATCCGTCGTAGAGCGACGTTCACTAAAATCAGCTTGGTACTCGCCTGGTACTCGAAAATCCTTGGTATACTAAGGATTCCGTTTACGATCTCAGTCTACAGAACAGGATACGGGAGAACACCTTACAGGCAGAATTGAGAAATATTATGCTTGGGTAGTTCTTACACTCGAGTCGATGTCCATTTTTAAAAAGAGGGCGTATGAGGCCATTCAACCACTCCACAGTGGGCCGAATCAATCTAAAAAACGAAACTATTTGTTGTCACTGTTTTTAAAAAGCGGTAAAAAGTGACTCCTTATGTAAAAAACCATATGAAATTGATTGGCGATGGTCTCAACGCGCGGAAATGACGAGAAGTAGCCTATTTTGACATATTCACTCCTATTTTTCAATAGTTTTTAAAGAATTATGTATAAACTTTCTCTAATTTGAGAGGAAGTTTAGTAGAAGGTAAGGAAAGTAGAAGAATTTCAGGAAAATGGTATATGAACAATTTTATTTTAATACAGCATAATCTAGAAGTTTGATTTGCTCCATTATACTCAAGGATTTTGTTCTACAGTCTAAATGTCAAATCGATACTTTTACCGGAGATTTTCGAAAAGAAATGCCTGTTGTGCAGGTTGAAAAAGTCAGAAGATCGAACAACGATCAAAATTTTTATTAAAATGTAGTGTAAGAGAATGTTTCACCTTGTTTTACCCTACAACTTGTACTGAAATCTGAGCAAATTATGAGTGATGGCTAATCACGAGACTTTCCGGAGTGACTGTTGGCTACGCGCTGCTTGTTTCTATCGCGCTGACCGAATAGAGAACAGTCCTCGGCGGTAAAAACAAAGAGCAGTCATACAAAACTAATATCGTCGCATAGGAGTGTGTTGTGCATATACGAAATGGTAGAATTGGGAGAATAAAACAAAACTAGGTATTAGTCTACGGCAGTAGTCTAGTAAGTAAAACATTCGGGTACCAACCGAAAGAGCGTGGGTGCGAGCCCCACCATTGCACAACCCCCATTGCCATTGCACAACCCAATATATTGTTGGTCTATATCGAACTTTTCCAGTTCATCCAATTAATCATTCTTTGCATCAGACACTTGCTCCCTGTCCATAAAACACTCTATAGGTCTGCTCGAGTCTGTCAATACACTTCTACAGGCCTCCACCGAATTACTCGTTGCTCCCAACATATTGCATTGCACAGTGGTTCAGAAACGAAAGTTAAGTGGAAACTTACTTTTGCGGCTAAGCGATTTATAATAGCTCCCTACAATGTTCAGCAAAGTTGTTCAACTCTAAAAGACAATTAATGCGAAATCAACGACTAAGTTCCAGTTTGGCTTGTAAACACATAATCCATAATAACTTTTTATAAGAAAGAGATAGAAGGATAATTTCTTTGACAAAGTTGTAGCTAAAGATTATATAAATAACTTTGCCAAAGACATAGTAAGCGTATTTTTAGGCGTTTCTAACTTACAGGGTGTTTTACAACAAGACCTCTCAAAAATCACCTTTTCGCTGATTTCTTCAAATGCAGTGGTTTTATTGCATCATAATGTTTTACAAAGTTGGTTATCTTATCAAAAGACGAAAAATTTCCTTTTTACTATTGACATGTTGACTTTAATCGTCTTTAAGAAGATATTGGAAAATACTGCATAGTAGAAAATGGTCAAACATGAAATAATTAAACTGAAATTACTCGAGTTAGAGAAAAAACCAGTTTTTTATTTCCACATATGTTTGAGATAAAACTCTAAGCTTTCAGAAACGGCCAAGTTTGATTTTTTTCGTGTGCCCTTTTTTGAGATATTCTATTCCAAAATAGACTAAAAACACAGGGAAAATGTTAGAACTCGTTATACGTATGAGTTTTCAACATACAATGTTCTACAAAATATGTCTTTTGCTAACATAACCAACTTTGTAAAACATTATGATGCAATAAAATCATTGCATTTAAAGTAATCAGCGAAAAAGTGATTTTTGAGAGGTCTTTTTATAAAACACCCTGTAAGTTAGAAACGCCTAAAAATACGCCTACTATGTCTTTGGCAAAGTTACTTATATGATCTTTAGCTACAACTTTGTAGAAAGAATTATCCTCTTCTAAATCTAAATATCTCTTTCTTCTAAAAAGTTATTATGTGTTATGTGTTTACAAGCCAAACTGGAACTTAGTCATTGATTTCGCGTTAATTGTCTTTTAGAGTTGTACAACTTTGCTGAACATTGTGGGGAGCTATTTTGAACCACAAAAAACTTTCCACTTAATTTTCGCTGCTGGACCACTGTGCATTGTTTTCACAACGTTTTCACGTTCTGGCTGTCTAACGCCACTCTAACAGATGTGGTATTTGAAAGAAGTCCCTGGCAATAGGGTCTACTGCACAGAACTCCCTTTTTCCAGAATTTGACCACCGAACTTCTTGAATAGCAGCGATCTCTACTCCAAATCGATGTAGCTTTCCAGCATGCATGTCAGCTCCTGCCGGTTTATGAAGAGCACCGTCATTCCATGTATCGAGTTTCTAATCATTATCCATTAATCGTGTCCCTATTATTTTTTGCTGTGTCCTGTACCGATTGATTACCGATGCCATTCCGTACATATTACCATTTTCGCTGTTTGTGGTAAGAGTTTCGGTAAGGGCCAGAGCCAGAGTTTTATCTGATGCTCCTTCCAGGTGGTTCTCACTATTTCATGATCCACAAGATCAGTGTTGCGAAGCCCGCACTCCTGTGGTCTAATTTTCTCACACACGGGCACTCATTCTAACGAACACGTCGGCATGAGAATTCCTTTAAAGCTCCCCCTTTTATTTTATCATGCAGTGCAACGAGTTTTTGCGCGTATGTGTTTAGCTAACAGCTACAGTTGTCGCTCGTTGTTCGTCGTTGCAGCCCGATCTGCTGATGCCGATTACACGCGAGTATTCGCGCTCCCGTCCGTGAGTAGAATCGAGGGCAAAGATGAAGAAGAAGAAGAAAAAGTAATGCAAAATTTGTATCCCAGTGTGCCACCAGCCTCACGGGCACTCGTGGGCAATGAGTTTTTTGCCTCGGGAATAAGCCATGCAAGAAGACGATGTGAGGATGAGCGTGCGCGAGTATGTGGGTAACAAAATATCTCACACAGCACCGGCGGCTGTTTCTTTTACGCCTGCATATGCGGTGTTGGACGCTATTTTTCCCATACTCTTTCGCGTGAGAGCAGGCATGGTTGACTTCTCGCTTGATTCGCAACATTGCACAAGATTTGCATCACCTTTCATTACAAGACATCACTTATAAACATATTACATGAGCGTATCCATACAATCGTTCATTCGTCACTCACTTTTCTTAATCAGTTTACTTTCAGGACGTTCAGTCCACCAGGTTCAAGCATAGATGCCATTTTCACAGATTTTTTCACACGCATAAATTTGGGACACTATCATTTCCTCCGCAATATTTAATTTTTCTAGTGTATTTTTTTCTGTAATATACATAATTCATGAAGTACTTTAATTATCAGACACATTGGTAGAATCAGAACTCACAGGAACTGACATAATTTGGGTTCAAGTAGTAGGGATCATCTGACACTTTTTGATGTAGGACTACGTCTTACGGTAAAGTTTGGGATAGAATGTCATTCCGAAAAATTTAATGCAAGCGTCACGAAAATATGAAAGATTTCGAACGCTGCTAACTCTACCAATTATGAATGGATTTTCATGGTTTAGATACCGATCGACTTATAACAGATGTAGCAATTATGTGGTTTCTAGTATGATTTTTTTCTTCGTTCACTAATTAGAGCAAATTAACGAAAGGTTTCAAGGTCAAATATCCCCATACAGTTTCTTCGTGATCACCTTGCCTCACAGGTAGGGACGACAGTTAAATACACCATCTATGATTTCGGTTACTTTATTTTTAGAAAAAAAAGTGACAAAAACTTTCGTCCCAGCAGGTCGAAGACTCTTTACGACTAGAAAAGGGCGAATGCTAACGAGCCGTTCAAACGCACCGGTTCACAAGAAAGAGCGTTCAAACGAACGGTTCTTGAAAAAAAAACCACGGTTCGTCAAACGCACCCGAATGCAATACGCAGTTTGGTTCGTGGATCGTAATCTACCGAACTGTCAACTTAACAAACAAGCCGAACAAACGAGCCGTGAACCATGCGCCACTGATTTGAATCGGTTCGCAGCAGGAAATGAACGGTTCAGAGCCGCTTATACGAATGAACCGTTTTGCTCACCGCTATTTATGACGTTCAGACTCATACTAATTTGATGTCTGTGCTTGGGAAGCACGCCAGAAAAAGTTATGAAGTCCTTTCGTTCTAACAGAATTTCTTAGGACTGCGATAACCCTAGGCTAATTTGACATCTGTGTTAGAGAGGTGTGCCAGAAAAAGTGATAAGCCTCCTCATCCCAACAAGATTTCTTAGGACCGCGATAAACATGCAAGAATTTATTCAAAACTGATGTCTTATATAAAGAAGGGTTCGACGGAACATTCATGCATATGCCGTGATGCATCAATTTTAAAAGTGAGGAAGAATTGGCGACTGTGTGATCCAGAAATAGGTTTTGGGCGTTTAATTTGTTGCTTTACAATTATAGTTGCATGCCATGGTTTACATACTTGCCATTGTATTGCTGTCAAGTGTGAAATAACTGATAGATTGTCAAAAAGAACTATTAATGTGCAGAGGGCGTTAGCTAATTAATGATATTTTAACTGTATTTATTTGAAATTTATGTATTTATTATTTGAAATTTATGAGAATGTTTCAAAGCATTTATTACAATATAGTGAATTAGAAATTTACGGGGCAAACATTGGCAACACGCCAAGCTTTATTGAATTGAACCTGAATTCGTAGTCCTACGTGAGTCCCTCGCTCGTGCCCCCCGGCACAGACCTGTCATACCTGTTTTCGAAAAAATAGTTAAAAATAGTGATTTTCTTACATTTCATTATCGTTTCGTCCAAAGAGACAATCCATAAATATTGATGCCAAGTAACAGTTTGAATGTTATTCGCATCAAAATTGGTTCTAATGCTGTTGTTTCGTCTCCATGAAAGGCAAGAAAGCGAGGACTCGCCGTAGACGTAGCCATCCAGCATCTTACGCATTGGACAGAGCGCAAAATATATCAGTTACCCTATAGTTACAAACTCTTTGCTGAACTGAAAATCAATACCCTCGCTAGAGCTTCATCCCGATAGCAAAACTTGCACGGTTCAACGCTAGCCAGTCAACATTACGAACATCCAGCTGATTTAGAATGCAAATGATAGTACGAGTACGAGTGGCAGGATGATGCTCATCAGCAGCTACCACAGCTTCCGTCTCTACAATGTTGACCATGACCACATCAGTTGTGGTATCAGTCTATATGAAATCGAATTCCACTGAATGCGGAATGAGCCTGCCAGCCAGCGCGCAGCAACGTTGAGTGGGACAAACGAATCAATGGGACAACATAAGTTGGCATGACTCACTTCCATGTTATACGCGGTGGTTGATTGGAATCGGCCGGCAAAGCTAGCTCATTATTATTGTTGTTGTTGTTGTGGCGAAGGAGGCAAAAGTTCAGAAACGAATGGTGTTACATGTAGTCATCATTAGGGCTTTTATCGGGGGAAATATACAGCGCACTGACAACGAATGTTGTTTGTTAATCAAAAATACTAGATACTTCGAATCGGTCACTATACTCGATGCTATTTTTATTGTCAACAGGAAATACATTCTTTCAATCGTCATTTACTGGGACACAGTCATGCTGAAAGTGTGAAGCATTTTCAAAATTAATATGCAATTACGTCACTAATGCTTGTCTTGACTGCAATCTGGTATGATTGGTTTGCGTCTTCTAATCAGGGCACTGACATCGGTACGCGAATATTGTTATGTTTATAACACCAACTTCTTTTTAGGGCCCATAGCAAATCCTGAAAGTGTTCGTGATGTACTGGTACCAGCTGTAGTTTATGTGCAAATGTATTAAAGCATGTGAAAGCATTTAGAGAGCGAGCTGAGATTCTTGCTAAGAAAACATGACATCCTGTCAGGGGCCTGGCTTTGGTTACAGACAAACTAAGGCGCGTATAGTATTAGATAGATTGAAATCTCGCAAAAATGTAAGTTTTCCGAAGTACCCACGCCGAGACCGAGCCAACTTTATTATAATTTTTTGGCTATAATTTTTATGTCATTCATTGGAAAGATCATGGGCGAAAATTTCCGCTGAAAGTAAGTTCAACAGCTGGCAGCAATGATAATTATAATAATTCGCAGACTTTCCCAATTTGATTCATGCCGGAACGCTCTTTACCGTCGTGACCCGTACCCGTGATAAGGGTACGCGCTTCCCGACAAGGCAGACTGATTTATTGTTTCTTTCACAAGAATTTATTTGAGCCGCTTTCTCGACGGTTCCGGTCTAACAAAATAGTGGTTGCTTCGTACGTACGTACGTACGTACAAGTGTGTGCATTGTCCTCTTGAACCGAACTGTCGCCGCTTTGGCTAGCAAAGTTTCGAAGTGCGGAAAATATCCCAGGGCGGGGGGCGGCACAAGTGTTTGTGTGTCGAAATTTGCTTAGCACATCGATTCTAGTGTGCAGCCAAAACTACGAAACGAGTGTTGGAATGTACGACGCAGCACTTGGGCCAGCTTAGAAAACTTCAGCTCGAATAGTGCTTGATTTATGAATACTAAACGTCTATTAATGTTTATTCTGAACATTTGTTCAAATTGCCTATTCATGTTGTGCTCTTTGCTGTGAATTATTGTTATGCTGAAGTGAATATTATTTTCCGAAACCCACGTTGTTGTGCACAGAACACAAAAATCGAAATCGATTCTATTTATAATCACTAAATCGATTGCGATTGAATTTCAAATTGGCAGTAGTGAAATGATTTTTTACTTAGACTTATGTTTATATTTTCTACCAACCAGAGGAAATACTTCTAGTCATTTATTTCTGTCCACGTGCAGTGCAATCAGCTCGAATTACTCCCGGAAAGGTGTCGAATGTTGAAACGTAAACAACAAACCGTATCGTGCTGGTTTAATTAAAAGCAACCGAAATAAACGAACTCGAACTCGAAAAAGGTATATTTTTGTATTGCTTGCTACTGTCCGATTTCTTTAGGTGGGAGCAAATTCGTGGAGCAAGTCATTCTGCCAGTCAGCTCTTGTGGTTCAGTAGTGAATGTATGTGTGAAAGAAAAGCGTAAAATGTCCGAAAACTCGAACGAAAAATGTTTTGGGTGGTGGCGAATAAGTTACGTCCGCCCGCCCGGCTTTTTCGACACGGTGAAGGTTTAAATACCGCAAGCAACCACATCGTCCCGATAGCCGTGATCGTCTAGTGGTTAGGACCCTACGTTGTGGCCGTAGTAACCCAGGTTCGAATCCTGGTCACGGCAATGTCTTCCGCCGGAAACATTGTCACGGACAGGACCGTAATTTTTTTGCTGATAAAAAGTCTCTGCAATGTGAAGCTATCATCCAATTATTGATTTTCATACGTTCGTCCGGTTGGGCAACCCCAATATTGTAATACAATACTCACATTCACATCAACCTGTAGAATTCATCCCTTCATGGCCGGTCCTGGTGTCGACTGTCGACACAAATGGAATAGTTTCCACTTAGGACGCGCGGTCGGGTCACGTAAAACTCGAACGAACGAACGAACCTTTCAATCTTCAATTAACTTTGCATTTCAAATGAATGTATATTCGATTGTACGTACTGCATAGAGCGGCGACAAGTTTCCGACTGTTACAGATGGTTTGACCTAATTTATTCGGTAGAAACCGAGTCTATAAAAGCTCAATTTAGCTTACCCCTCTCGGGCCTCAATGTGTGGTAGCGAAACGGTTCTTCTGACACTATATAGGTAAATGATTCACTTGATAGAAAATTGATCGATTTCCTTCCACCGCCGCCACGCCGTGCCGTGTTTTAATTTCCGATACCGTTCCGATAAATTGGGTTTTCCACACAGAACCGAAAACGTTCTGTGCTGATGGTATATTCATAAGCACCCAGTGAGTTGACTAAATCGAGAAAACTATTAATGAAAATCGAAATGTGTATCTAATAGGATACTTTCATTTAACAAATTGTTTAACTGGGGTTTTGCTTTTATATTCACGTTTTCTATATTCGATGTAGCAAAACAGTAGGGAAGACTCACTAGCAGTGTTAGCATTGGAGCTTTTGTAAGAATTTTTTTGGCTTACAGCCAACTATGCGGCATAAAAATGTCGATGTGTGTTTCCTGTCGGTATAATATTGTCGCCGTATCGTCCCGATAGCCGTGATCGTCTAGTGGTTAGGACCCTACGTTGTGGCCGTAGTAACCCAGGTTCGAATCCTGGTCACGGCAGTGCTTTCGAACACTGTCACGGATGGGATTTTTTTGGTTATTGTCAAATTCGGTTTAACTTGCAAAGGTTTTTGGTGATTGGCGATTTTAGTGTGGCTTGCCTTTCAACTAACATCAATTAGCTAACGTCCTCTGCACAGTAATAGTTCTTTTTGACTCTCTGTTTATCAGTTATTTCACACTTGATAGCAATACAATCAAAAGTTTGTAAACAATTGCATGCAACTATAGTTATAAAGCAACTATTTTCGTATCAAACAGTCACTAATTCTTCCTCACTTTGGAAATTGCTGCGTCATTTCACATGCATAAATATTCCGTCAACCCCGTTTTCATATAAGGCATCAGTTTTGGATAAATTCTTGTAGTATGTAAATACAATCGGTCCAAAGACATGGTTGGTTGCGCAGTGTTTTATAGCTGTTCACATTTAGGATATCAAATTGAACTAGGTTTATCGCGGTCCCAAGAAATCTTGTTGGGATGAAGAGACATCACTTTTTCTGTCGCAGTTCCCCAACACAGACATCATCACATTGGTCTAGGTTTATAGCGGTCCTAAGAAATTTTATTAGGACGAGAGGACTTCATCACTTTTTTTGGTGTACTTCCCAAGCAGAGATATTAAACTAGTATCAGTCTGAACGTCGTAACGAATCTTAGACCTTTTGGGACGAGGAGGCTTTGTCACGTTTTTTTCTATAAATAAAATAATCGAAATTACGTTAAACAAATGGTGTATTTAACTGTCATCCCTGCTTGTCCCTGCGATCACGAAGAAAATGTATGGGGATATTTGACCTTGGAACTTTTCGTTAATTATCACTCATTCCTGATTGAAAAAGAAAACTATAATTGAAACTACATAATTGCTACATCTGTTACGAGTCGATCGGTATCTAAACTATGAAAATCCATTCATAATTGGCAGACCTATTAGCGCTCAAAATCTTCCATATTTTCGTGACGATAACTAGAATCTAAATTATGGAATGACACCCTGCGGTAGGACGTAATCCTACGTCAAAATAAGTAATTTCAGAAAAAGCAATTTAAAAGCAGTAATTAATTGGTATACGTATGTGTTGGTGTTTACAATACATCGATTACCGTCGCATCGCCCCGATAGCCGTGATCGTCTAGTGGTTAGGACCCTACGTTGTGGCCGTAGTAACCCAGGTTCGAATCCTGGTCACGGCAGTGCTCGAGTACTGTTACGGACCGATTTTTTTTATTCATGTCGACTACGTTCTAGCTTGAAAGACTCCTATCTCAGTTTAACAAAATGTTTTTTTACAATTTATAAATATTATGGTATAGTCACCAGAACAAACCTCAACGCTTGCAATGGAAATCTATGACTATCCGATTTATCCCTAATCCTCGGTGGTGTGTCCTGAATCGATCCAGAGAATGTCTCACCATGGACAGCAAACCCAGTAATGGTAGAAAGAAAACCAACGACAGCTGCTCCCAAAACCGATTCCGAAGTAGTGGCTCCTCTTAAGCGGAACCCAAAATTTTCATCGAGGGACGCAGTAAAAATTGCAGGAATTTCGCAATGTTCATGTTGAGTAAACAAAGAAGAGGAATTTTATTTTGCAGTTTTCAAGAACACTGCTGATCAAATGTGGTATTAAATTATTGTCCAAGAAATTGGTCGGGAAATGGCTAATCCTTTCAAATCTGATTTTGCCTTCCGGTCCGATTCAACTTGTGTTTTAAAAGTTCCCATTTTAAAACACAAGTTGCATCGAACCGGAAGGCGAAACAAAATTTAAAGGTATTGGCCATTTTCAGACAAATTCCTTGACAAAAATTCAATACCACATTTGATCAGCTAAGTGCTCCAAAGCTGCAACATAAAAAAGGACGAATACGTTGTCCACCCAGTTAGCTTCGGGGTACGATGTTGGCCTAACAAGCCAGTTGTCGTATGTTCGAATCTCGGCTGGGAGGTGCTGCTATAGAATCAGTAGGATCGTTGCACTAGCCCCGTAATTGTCCTGTACTCTAATACCCGGCTGCGGAGTCTGTCGATAAAGAAGGGTCAAGTTCTCAACAGGACATTTATACCCATGGCTTTGCTTTGTTTTTACGTACTAAAAAGCTGACGCTTTCGTAACTTCTGCAACCATAAACCAGCAATTGTATCAAAAAAGAGTGCTTCATAAAAAAGATCATTGCCTTTTCTTGGGCAGCATAAGGTTGATTGTCATTTATGGTAGTAAGTTGTCATTAAACAGTGGTACAACGACAATGGCGTCACACTGATTCCCAAGAAGTACTTACTTACTTACTTACTTACTTACTTAATTGGCTTAACGTCTTATGACAAGGCCTGCGCAGTATAATTTCTCCATCTGTTTCGGTCCATGGCAACTGATCTCCAGTTCCGCGGGCACCCAGTGCTCGCCAGATCTCGCTCCACCTGGTCTTGCCACCTCGCTCGCTGTGCCCCTCTTCGTCTTGTTCCTACCGGATTTGATGCGAAAACCATTTTTGCAGGATAGTTGTCCGGCATTCTAGCAACATGTCCTGCCCAACGTATCCGTCCAGCTTTAACCACTTTCTGAATACTTGGTTCGCCGTAGAGACGCGCGAGCTCGTGGTTCATTCTTCGCCTCCGTACACCGTTCTCTTGCACTCCGCCAAAGATGGTTCTTAGCACCCGCCGTTCGAAAACTCCGAGTGCTCGTAGGTCCTCTTCTAGCAATGTCCACGTTTTGTGCCCGTAGAGGACAACCGGTCTAATTAGCGTTTTTTACAGTGTGCACTTTGTACGGGGGCTCAGATTGTTCGACCGCAAGTGTTTGTGGAGTCCGTAGTAGGCCCGACTTCCGCTGATAATACGTCTTTTAATCTCACGGCTGGTATTGTTGTCCTCTGTTGCCAGCGTGCCAAGGTATACGAACTCGTCGACTACCTCGAACTCAGCCCCGTCGATTACCACGGTGCTGCTAATCCCAAGAAGTAAAATGTAGCAAATATCCCAAAGCAAAACTCGTTTGAGGAATACTGGTTAAGAGTAAAGTGAAAACTGAAGAAGCAGGCTGGAACTGTAAGTAATGAGAAGCAGTTATTGTGGAAATAAGTAAGAAAAAGCTAATGCAAAGGATATTGAGCTATGGTAAAAAGTAAGAGCAAAAAAATAATCGTAAAATAATCATAAAATCGAGTAATCTATAACCGATACAATCGGTACATTGAAAATTAAATAAATAAGACTCTTAATTTTTTACAACAAGATGTTCATTTCCCATGCAGCCATGTGAGTTTATGAAACTCTTATTGTAGTTGTAATGAGCATTTTTGGTCATAAAAACTATCATAAGAGTGTAATATTACTCAAATTGTTACTTGGGCTCTGAACTTTTTTTAAATCAAATTTTAGCTCAAAATGTTACTTAGTGTTACAAAACTCACTATAATTTCGACCGCACACTGATGGGACCGTCTGCTGTCATCACAATATTAAGAAAACAGTTTTGGTTATTGAATCAAATCAGAGTTACATGACCTTTATTTAATGTTTGAATCTGAAGCATGTAAAAAAAGTGTTTTGTATTGTCAAATAAAGGTATATACATGACACACCGTTCCACACCATTGACCACACGTTGGTGGGTTGTGGGAAGCTGCTGTCAAAAGTGTAAAATCCGTTCTGAAAAAATTATACCATTCCGCCTCTTTGACAATCACCAAATTCACAGAATCTCTATTCCTGAGCCTTCGTATGCAGAAAATGCATAAATCGTATGAAACGTTGGCAGCACGTTTTTTGCATATTTTTCATTTGACACCTCTTCATACCTTATTGGCGCTTATAACAAGTCTGAAAAAAAACAGCGTTCGACACTGTGTCATCTCTCCTTCAGGGTAGTTAACTTTCTCGTAACGACGAGCTAAATAATAATCTACCTCGAAACTTGTCAAATTGCATTATTCTCACAACACAGTAATTGATAAAAAAGGATATCCAACTAGTAGGATGTAAAACAATGAAGAACCCCAACATTTTCATTGGTGTTGTACAAAGCTCAATTGTATTCAATTTTACTAATATATAGTTCACCACCTGTTCCTTATCTAACCCGTGACTTCATTACCACGCTTTTTACAAAATTGTACCCATTTAACTAAACGTTTCGCTCTCCGGCAGCAAAAAAGGGACCAACCATTTCCATGCTAATTGCCAGCTGATGCGAATCCAATTTTCCACCATTCGAAATGGTTAATAGTTTTACGACAAACCCAACCCAATTGGCTGGGCGGGGTGCCGTCTTGTGGCAGTCAGTGCACAAGCGAACAACATTTTACCATTAAAATTGCCTCAACCTGACAGAAATGCGCAGTTATTTCCGGCAAACGGGGTAACTAGCGGCAAGACTTCACACATCCCTCGTTGGGGCCCACTTTATCTGCACGAGGACTGCCTAATGGACGGGCATCGCACGGAGCAATGTGTTCCCGACTCCGAGCAGGTGCCGTCGTTAAGCGTAAAATCTATGTTTGTGCTAGGCTTCCGAGAAAACGAATATGTATAGAAGGTACATGCATCGGTTGCAGAACCCGTCTGTCTGTCTAGCAGGTGAGTGGCCCTGAAGAACCTTGCACGGGCTGACAAAGTTGGGAAGAACTTTCGCAAAAGAATGTGGCAACGTAAGGACACTCGACAGCGAATGGGGCGATAAGTGCTGCACCCGGAAGGGAATAATATGCATAAACTTACGACACTGGCAGCTGATGTTCAAAATGACTTTTAATTACCAATTACCAGAGCTGCAACATCGGAAAATTTGATTGCATATTTCTCGAATATTCGGTCCGACTGTAGCTGTGAACCTGTGTACCTACATTGAATCGAGCTGCCACTACTATGCTTTCATATTTAATTAATATCTTTCGGAGTTGAGTTAGGTATATTCAGGAGAAAACTTCCGTACGAAAGTTCGCTTGTAAATACATGCAAATTTCCATGGTCTGGTTTGCGGGTAATTCACATCTACTTCGTCCTGTTCTGCTGCAGCATGGCGGTGGCTAACCTCGGCGTGTGTGTAGGTCATGTAAAAGCGCCGCCGTATTGTGTTGTGTTGTGTCTCGTCGACTTTCTCGCAACCTAGTAGCAGCTAATAGGCGACAGATCCTAGCCAGAAGCCGAAAAGTTTATCAGTGCCACTCGTCTACACTGTGCACATACTGTCTGTACGTATACTGTTAGTTGATACGATGGTACGACCCGAAAGTTACGAAATCCTGGAAGCAGGGCAGCAGAAAGGGTAACGAGAGCACAACCGAATGTATGATGTATCTTGCCTGGTGTGCCTTCCCCGATGGATACATAAATAACGTGTGTCTAGTGCAATTTTATGTTCGCTGGAGTAACTGGTTGGTGGGCTAACCCGAAGATATTTAACAAAGTTGCTTCCACCATTAAAGATAAAGCTGACCCACTTAGGGGAAAGCAAATATGGGAAATGCCTTTGACCTTCAGTTGCATAGGCATTAGAATACCAACGTTAAAGGGACATAACAAAACTACGACATTGTGCAATATTACTAATCAAACAAGGGTAAATTTGTCCAATTACATAAAAATTTAACTATTGTTATGAAACTTTTCTATATAAGACAAAAACTCCAATTAATAACATAAATATTCGTATCAGATTACTACTCCATTTTTATTTGGAGCAGCTCAAGTTACGTATGAAATCAATACAAAGGTAAAGGTAGCAAATGACCAACCGAAAGTCACTTGTCCTAGGAAAATTTTCAAATTTTAAGAAACATATTGATGTCTCAAGAAAGCCTTCTTATTTTCTTCTTATTTTCTCCAATGAGGACGTTTTTGTAAAAAAAATTTGAATGTACTCGGGAATTTTCGAAAAAATAGACAAAAGGAAAAGAGCCAAAAATACCTTGTTAGCATTTTCATAAGTACAAGATAAAAATCAACATTACGTACAGATATGCATGCTAATAAATCGTATTTGATGAGCAAAATTGCCATATCCGTACTATTTTGGAGGCGATATACGTGATTAGGAATAATTTTAAGCGTTACGACTATATAGCTATTTATATACGATAATAATATCCGATTAAGTGCGAATCGCTTCGTACTGCTGTACCATTTTTGTGCTGAAAATTGTATGTATGTCAGTTATTATCATTATTTACGATCGAAAATCAACTTTATCAAGCTTTAGTTACGATTTCGAATTTGTTAGGATATATTTACGATAACTTTCGAACATTGATATACGAGTTGGTGCTAGCTGGGAAGCCATCGACTTCCGAGGCGTAATAACTGTTTCCTCTCCAAAGGAATTATTCTGGCTGTACATGTTCAGAATTCACTCTAGCGTCAAAGCGGAAGCTGTAATTGATCCGATGATGGAATGTTAACAGTGCGATGAACCATTCAAGATTATTCGCTTGACCAAAAAGAATGCAGACTTGTTTGTCTGCAATGAACTTTATCTGGTTTAAACTCAGAATGGATATAAAATTACGGAACTTCGCACTGAATATTGGGACCTGGCCACAAGGTCTTCTCTTTAGAGAGTTTGAGGATGTCGTGTCAAAATCTATTGGGCACTATTTAGTCCCCTCCCATCGTCTATCTCTCCACGGATCACATTAACTCCCGCCACGAGTTTGGATCCAGTTGTAGCTCCAGGATCTTCGGGAATGTAGTTGTTCCTGGCTCTAAGAGCACCACCGCCACTCTACTGTTGGCCGAGCGAATGCTGGAACACAAGCTTGAAGTCAACCATGCCCTCTCACATGTAAAAGAGTATGAGAAACATAGCATTCAACGCTTACACCGCAAACGCAGGCGTAAAAGACACAGCTGCCTGTGCTGTGTGCAGACCTTCTGCTACCCACACACTCGCGCACGCACATCCTCACACCGTCTTCCTGCATAGCTTATTCCCGAGGCAAAAAACTCGTGGGGAATCAGTTGCCCGTGAAGCTGATGGTGCACTGATATACAAATTTTGCATTATTTTTCCTTCTTCGTCTTCATCTTTGCCCTCGATTCTACTCACGGACGGGAGTACGAGCCGTCGCGAGGAGTCGGTATCAGCAGATCAGCCTGCAACGACAAACGACGAGCGACGACTGCAGCTATAAGCTAAACACACACTCGAAAAAACACGCTGCAGCGCATGAAGAAATAAGAGCGGGAGTTTTGAAGGGATGCTTATGCCGGCGTGTTCGTTAAAAGGAGTACGCGTGTGTGAGAAAATTAGACCACGCGTTCGATGATTCCAACCAGTCCGGTTTGGTTTGAAATGCTTCTGTCAACGATTGCCCTAGCATCGACTACTAACGCTCTAACGCTTCCGCAATTAATACGGTTTATGTTTCTACGACCTGACTCAAATTAACTCACCCACTGAGTGTTACAAAGGAATAATCGCTTGTTAGATCTTACACTTACCAATGGTCCTGTCATATTACTTTGTTCGATTACCGAGGCGGCTAAACCTACAATGAGAACATAATTTTGTTTTTTTTTAAATAATCATAAAACTAAATAAAATTAACTTTATACCATTTAAGTACTTTCGAAACTTATTGACTATCACAAATGTGGTTTTTTCGAATGATTCGTATTTTCATTCACAGCATTCGTAGCATATCTTGCACCAAACTCATTTGATGCACGGTTGTTGTCTGGCATCGTGATGGACGAGAACGGGTTGCAAAGATCTCTCACATATAATCTTTGCAACCCGTTCTCGTCCAAAATAGACTTGTGCAATTATGGCGTGCTTGGTATGCAGTAGGCGTGGTTCTGTGATTTGCGGCATCGTCGACTGTTCGTACGAAAATATGACAAACGAGCTCAGCTTGGATTTCCTAATATGTTCGATTTTTTTTTCGGAGAAATAAATGATTTTGCTATTTTCGAATAGGTGTCGGTATTATAACTATTTTTATCGTGAGCTTTTTCGTACATTCGTATATGGAACAATTCATTTTTTTAGTACGAAAATAGCTTTGTTTATATGTACGAAATATTCAGAACTAATTTTACAAATCTACTTCGTGGTAGAAAACAACGAATGAACTACCGGACCTGACGGTATTCCATGTTTGCATCCTAAAAAAGTGTTCTACTGTCCTCGCTAGACCTATTCCACTATTGTTTTATGCTTCAATCCAATCCAGCAGTGTAAACTCCCTTCCCTATTCACTCCCTTCCCTATTCAAGATTCAGTTATATTCCCAGTACCAAAGAAGGGTGATAAGCGCAACGTTGAAAACTATCGAGGGATTACCCCAAGTAGCACTTGTAACTAATCATAAAAATAAAAAAATACAAAAAGGTTGCACAGCAGTTACATTTAGGATACTTGTAACGATTTAGGTTACATAAAGTTAAAAAAGTTACTTTTTAGTTTTCTAGTGACAAAAATCTCAAACAGTTACCAGGTAGTTACCAAATGACCAAATTGAAACCTTTTTTTCGAACTGTCAACAACTTGGTCGTCGCAAAACAGTCACCTCTCAGTTACGAGTTACCAAATAGTCATCAAGTGACACAAATGAAACCTTTTTCCAAACTGTCATCAACTGGTCGCAAAACAGTTAATTTTCCGTTACGAGCAGTTACGAAGTCAAAAAAAGTCGGCTAGTAACATTTTCGCCACAACTTGTCCACGGTTCCTTATAAACACAACGGAACGGATTAAGCAAAAACTAGATCTCAAGAATTTTACTAATGATAAAGATAAACAATTGGTACACCGGTTGTAAAATGCTCTTGTAAATGCGTTTATTTACTTAATTGATGGTACTTGGAATCTTCTCCGCACAGACATTGGTATTAAGTAAACAAATTTTGATTATTCTCAAACGTCAAAACGATCAAGTTACATCGAAACGAAACCGGCAATGAAAATAGGTTACAGTGTAACTTAGAAATGACGACATAAGAAATAAGTGACCACAATAGATTTAATATTGGTTACCGTAACCGATAGCGTAACCAGGTCGAAGGCTAAGGTTACGTGCAACTAGAATGTAACTGAAATGTAACCTTCTATGATTAACACTGCTGGTAAACTGTTTTATTCAAACTGAAACTATTCTTTGATATTAAATTAACACTTTCTTTTCACAACTATCACTAAAACACCTTTTCCCGATATCTATGAACAATGTCTGCTTAAAATCATTTCATGCAATATGCCGAAAACGATACAAAACTTCAAGGAAGATGGTGTAGTAGTTAAAACCAAAGGCAAAATGGCTATGAATTTTACAAAGTGATAGCGAAAACAATTTGTTTTTTAATGATTTCTAGGTGAATGCTCCACTAATTCATTATTGCTAAGAATAAATTTTAAAAATCAGTAAATTAAAATTAAAATTTTTATATTTGTACATATTTGTTTTACAAAAAAAACAATTTTTCAAAGAGGTAAGTAACGAAAAGCTAGATTAAATAAGAGCGCGTGAATTTTTCAAAGCTAGAATCATGCATTTCACCATAAATTTGAAACTGCATTAAAATTTGTGTAGAAATAACAAGCGAAATTTATACAGTCTTCTATATTCAACAGTTAAATTTACTGCTTGACGTTGACAGCCATAGATTGGAATAAAAAACCTGCTGCATTGTTTTCGCTATGCAATAAAAGTTACAAGATAACTAATTTGCCACCAATTGAAAGTCATTTTACAGTTTATGTGTGACTTCAATAGTAACCATTTTGTAACTATACATGTTACATATTAGTTATTGAGTAACTGTTAATGTAACCATATTTAGTTACATAAGTTGCGCTATTTCGGTTACACAACTGTTATATTTTAGGTTACTGTAACCGAAGTTTTACATTTAAATTTGTCGCATATCAGCCGCTGCGACTCAATTGTGACAACGTGTGCTACTTGGGACATTGTGGTACTCCAGCTCTAAAGTGCTCGAGATAATCGTGAACGACGCTTAGTCTGCTAGCTATCAACACTACATACCTTCAGACCAGCATGGGTTATTTTCTGGAACGCTCGGTCTCTACGAATCTCGTTGATTTCGTCTACGCAAGATGAATGACGCAGAGTAAATTGATGCAGTGTACACGGACCTGAAAGCAGCGTTTGATCGGATGAAGCACGGTATCCTCATTGCAAGGCTTGAGAAGTTGGGCTGAAAAAAAGTTTTGCACCGTTATACACCGGCTACACTCGTATTTAACACAGCGTAGGCAGAGTTTTTCGACTCGTTTTGCAACATCTTTGGCTTACCACAAGGAAGCAACCTTCGACCACTGCTCTTTTCCCCTTTTGTAAATGAACTTCCAGCTTTCCTGCCACTTGACTGTCGGTTTTATTACGCCGACGATGTAAAAATCATTAAGGTTATTAAAATGGACTCCGACTGTATTGAACTGCAACGCTTAGTAGATAAATTTGAAGATTGGTGCTGGAGTAACATGCTTACCATCAGCATCTCAAAGTGCTTCGCCATCTCCTTTCACCGTAAAAATAAACCTATAGCTTTTAGCTACAACATGGCGGGACTTCCGTTGTAATACGTCCATCACATTTGCGAGCTTGGTGTCGTCCTGGACTAACTATCCGTATACATTATAACGACATTATTTCCAGAGTTAATAAGCAACTTGGATTTATTTTTAAAATCACTGAGCAGTTCCGCGACTCGTACTGTATTCGATCATTATACTCTTCATTTGTAAGGTCTGTTTTGGAATTCGGTCTGTTTTAGTGTCCTTATCAACAAATTTGGATCGCTAGAATTGGAGCAGTACAAAAAAAAATCTTACGGTATGCTTTGCGCAGCCTACCATGACGTGATTCCAGAAAAATACCACGCCGTATGAGAAACGTTGCCGTTTGCTTATTTGGAGACTCTTGAAAGCCATGTTTTTGGGGGGCTCCGTAGCCGCAAGGTTACCGAGTCTGCTTTGACAAGCGAGTGGTCGTGGGTTCGAATCTTAGTAGAATCAAGCCATTCGATGTCAAGTGACTTTAGCATGGGTTTATTCTCAGGCCCCTCCATTTACCCTTCCTTCGTGCTGAATTCTATATTTACCCTCTGAAGCCTCTTGACAGTGCAAATGTCCCTCCTATAGTTAAGTGTACTGGTCAGAGGTACGAATGAGTCCTCGCCAGGGACGGCTATAATATGGGATAGTGCTGGCAGCGAGGAATAAGTGGGTAAAGTAGATCAAGCTTTGAAAGAAGGGTAAACCCTAATACACGCAAGCACGCATACAATTTAAAATAAGCATATCGCTCACTCAATAGCGATTATAGCAAAAAGACATGCAGTGCAGGTCATACAGCAAACACCCGGGCGATATTACAATAGATCAACTATACTGGTCGCAGTAATGAGTCCACACATGGAAAAAAAGCCATGTTCTTGGCTAGAATGATTTTGGGAGATATCGACTGTCCCGCCTTTCTAAGTTAACTGAACTTGTATGCTGCTGAACGACACCTCAGAACTATGAATCAGAATCCAAACTACGGATTGTAAGACCCTATCAGATTTTTGGCAAGGCGGATCAACGAAGTCTACGATTGGCTCGACTCCAACTTAACGGCAAATAACTTTGAACGACAATTCTCTCGTAGATGATTAATTTGTAATTGTGCTATTGTAGGTGTATACTGCCGTATGTGTATTATCTTTTATATCATGAAGGTTTATTTTAGTCAAAAAACAATGACACGTTCTGGACTACACGCGTACCAAGTTTGGAAGGCATCGGACCGGGATGACAAATAAAACACGGTGGCCAAAACCAGTGCAAAAAATTTACAGCCCTGTATGAAGACGAAAATAAAACACAATCAGCGCATACAGTTTTACCCCTGGTAGTATTCTTCTATCTGTCAGCCCATCCCCAGTAACAATTTGGGTTTTATTGCACTCTTATGATGGCATTTAAGTTCAAAATTAGTCTTGAAGACCACCATAAGAGTACAATAAAACTAACATTGTTACTTGGGATGGATATGACTACTGAACTACCGACAGTGTTTGTCTTTCTCAGTTTCATACTCTTCTAAATAATTTATTCGTGAATTGCAGTACTGAGTGATTGCTCGACTGAGCTGTCAGTCAATTTTTCTGCTCTTGACTGGTATTTAAAAAAAATTAAACTGTCTGCTTTTTAAAATCAACCATAGCTTGGCTAAAGGAAATTAATTTAAACTTCTAAGAACTGGCCAAAGCTCTCGCAAGGAAGCTGTACAGGAAGTGGCACACAAACCGTTCTGTGTTGTGATGAATGTTAAAACCTTTAAGACCGGCACATGAATACTGCTTGTTTCGTTTTTATTTAGTAGAAATATAAAAAAGTTATTGTTATTGTTATTGTTATTGTCAAAATCAGATGACTGTTATTATTTTGTCCATTAATGGCTTACTGTAATCTGTAAGTACCGTATCTTATGTAGAGAAGTTTACGTGAAAGGGCGTGTGGATTATTTTGACTGGACGCTAGCACAAATCAGAAACAAAGTGCATTGCCTACTCTCGCCTGCAATGCAGTTCCACTGTACATACTGTCAATTATGCCAGCATCTTTACCAGCTGTCAATCGGCTTTGCAATCCATGACTGACGCCTATTACGTTATTGGACCCGATGAACCCGGCGTGCTTGCAAGTAGCTGCAACAGACAGTGATAACATAAATGCCTAGGATTCAATGCTTGCTTTTAGAAGTGCTCAAAAAAGTTAAATATGTTCAATCATACATATGCAATACATACAGTGCAATTAATTCAAATTAAATGCATTTTCGTCGAGTTTTGCAGTGCCAAATGCGTTTAAACGACAAACTGGTTTAGTTAATAGGCAGTACTTAAAGCGACTGCATTTTATCATACACTACCAGCAAACTGTACATCTACTGAATCATGAAACTCAACCGCACTTTTATTCACGCGGTCGTGCTTTACGAAGCAAAAAAACTTTTTGAGTGCAGCTTTTTTTAATGTTTACGACAGTTGGTGGCAGCACGTGTGAAACCAATGAATGTATGTGTGTGTGTGTGTTTCAGGCTGCTAACTTTACGATTAAATTTATGACGCTGTTTAAAGCTAACAGGGCATTTTTGTTGCTTCAACTATTCTCATCTGTTCAATTGGCACTTGCTACCCGACATATCGAGCGGCAGTAATTTAAGGCATGCACTTCATACTGATCGGTGCATGACTCTTCGGTAGCCGTGATCGTCTAGTGGTTAGGACCCTACGTTGTGGCCGTAGTAACCCAGGTTCGAATCCTGGTCACGGCAGTATCATGTGACGGTACAGAAAGAGGGAAATTTTTTGCTTGATTTTATTTTATTTTAAAACAGAAAAAAAACTTTTTTTATTCCTGCCCCTCGTAGGCTGTTAAACTCGTTTCTGTACGATAGTTGCAGCGGTGCTTCGTGGAAAGTTAGGAAATATCCTGGAGGAAAAAGGGAATTCTGTTTATGCCTTTGTTATGCGAGGAAGTGAAAAAGTTGTGCTTCCGAGTGCCGCTACGAGCGAACGTGGTAAGCTTTACGATCTTTTCCCAGTTGGAGCGTTGATGAATGCCTTACCGAGACCGAGTATTGTATTAAACAATACCGTCAACAGAAAGGAATTTAAGCTGAATCTAAAATAATACCGTCTGATATATTAAAGGAGGAAGTAGGTTCCCATGATATATTAATTAACGTTGAAAAAAGGTTTTACAATTATAGAACACATCGCATTGTCAATGCGTTTTAAAACAATATTTGTTTGATTGATTCCCTAACTCATTTGTATTTTTTCTCTTTCTTTGCAGGTAAGCAGTACTGACCAAATATCGAGGATTTTCTATATCATGATAGTTTCTATGAACACAGTACTGACAACAGCAATAATGGACGATGAAAGCGTTGGCTTAATTGTTTTTACGAGTGGATGGTTCGTTGGTGTGTTGTCATCTAAATTTATAAATGGCTCAAGCCACGTCAAGTATCAACCAGATGGCACTAGTCGCTTCTCGTTTCAACTGGTCTTAACGACGCGACGATGGCCCGAACGAACAACGGAAATTTTGGCTGCAAACCGCAGATCCAATGGTGAAACCACAGCAGGCAAAAACCACAAACATATACTAGGAAACATTCGGGAAAACATAACCCCGCCGGAAATTCCCGCTGCGTTGGCACAGCACAAACCTATACCCACGACACGAGTGTCAACCAAGCAAGGGCCTGAGTGGCAGTCGAGCGAGAGATTTGCTCACAGCATGCAGCATCCTTTCCTCCTGTAGAGCACACCTACACCGGAGTTGCTGGAGAAATCGGAGCGGGCGCCTGACTAACCTGACAGCATCCGATTTCCCTTGTTGAATTTTGCTGCCATCCGATGCCGGTGTCAAATCTAATTCGATTTGCGTCATCTCGCAGCGTGGATAGAAGGAATTCGCTTCCGGTTGTCCTGGAAATCATTGTGGTTCGTACTAATGTAAATTTATACATCACAGATGTGCCCGGATTCTGTGGCGTGTTCCATTTGCTATTTGATGCAATAATAACTACTTGACATTTCAAGTGATCCGATGAAACGGCTGGAAGCTCCGTTCCAGCCAAGCGGGATGGCTTTACATCCATAATATTCATCACCTCTTAAGATATTCAAATCCTTGCCGGGGCTTAGGCAGCTATCGGTTAAATAAACTGCTTCTACGGGAGAAAATATTTTTCTACGTAAATATTGAAGAGGGAGCTGATCCGCACAGCAACCGAGAAAACCCGCAGTAGAAAGCGAATCACGCCCAATTAACCTGGAAGCGTTTCAAATTGCTCCAACACAATTGGACAACCGTAGCAGAAAAAGGGGAATTCTATCAGACGGCTTGCTGGCTGGTGCACGTTTCACAGTCGGACGTCAACAAGTACTCTAACCCGGCACCGGCAACCGCTCCTGAAGGCTAAATTTAGTTCGTGCATCGGTGGCGCAACTAAAGCTTTAACCTTTTCCAAGCTATCACATCTGTGTCACGGGTTGCCACAAAAGATTCCTTCTCGGAAGAGAGCAGGTCCAATAATAATGCCATCCAAATAGGCAGGTAGCTGCTGCTCGGATGGTGATGTTGATGGGGCGTAATCGGAGGGGTTTGGTTTCGAATTGCGAGATACAGAGGCAAATGGTTCTGCTTGATCTTTCCGCTAGAGTAGAAAAGTCATTTTTAATGTTGTTTATTATGCGAGGCGTTGAGACGTGATATCATTCGAATCAATTTCTTTTAATTGCAGTACAAATTTAAAGAACGGAAAAAAGTTTCATGATTTCTGGATTTTGGTTGACACAGGTTTATTTACTACAATCTGAAATTAGTAACGTCATGATCTCATCCCAACAGAACTGTCTCGAACAGTTTTTTGAGCTTCTTTCGTCAATTATGAGAAATTATACAATGTAGATTGATATGTATGCTGAATTCGTGCTGTCATTTTGTTATTTTATTAGAGAGGTTTAACACATGTGCATTCGCCTATTTGTATTCTAGCAGCTTGCGCATCTCTTTTCGTTTCGGAAATTCTTATAATGTAACAAACCCAACTTTTTCCTCATTTTGACATCCCTGCCCCCATTATCAGCCCCTCTTCCCCTGGTATGTTGCCACCTTTCTTCCCGCAGTCAATTATACATCTGTTTTCTCTTCGAAAATCCTTATAAAGGGGCTAGTACCGAATGGCCGAAACACAAAAGGTCGAATCACGAATGGCCGAATTTCAACAACATTCACAGAAGGTTGAAATTTCATTTGGCCGAATCAGGAAAGGTCGAATTTTTGATTTTTGATTGAAAGTTCTTTCTTACCCTAAGCGCAAATGAATTACGTTGGTTATGAGGTACGAGACTTATTTACCTATTTACGTCGGAAGCTCCGGCCACTGCGTCGGGGAGCAGCCCCCGCAGAAATCACTTCTATTTAGGTGATGCATTTTCCTAGGTTCACTGACTAGAAGGGATTATCTCTTAGTTTAGTCCGATCGAGCGGCAGCGAGTAAGGACAGCAAGTACCCAACTTTTGTGCAGGTTGAAGGCCGTGAATATTTTCGGCCGAATATGACGTGATTCGGCCATTCGTCATTCGACCATTACATATATGATGCCATTCGTAATTTTGGCCATTCGTATGTTATCCGATACCGAATGGCCGAAACACAAATGCCCGTATAACAAATAGTCGAAATCCGAACAACCGAATTTCAACTATCACAGAAGGTCGAAATTGTATTTAACCCATTATGACCCAGCGTATGATATATCATACCTCGTCTTCAAAACCTGTTTACTGATGAATTTCAATAGTTAGCATTGTTAATATATCACTACAAGAGAGATAAGACATCAATCTGATGTGTGTGTGATATAATTTGTCAGTTTTTGTCATTTCATCTGTATTTTCAACAGTGCAAAGTTGTGACAAATGGCGGAAAAAAAGTTGAAAAAACGGCGAAAAAATTTTTGTCTCCAAAACGCATGAAAAAGTCTACATTTAGTGACGAAACATTACCTGACATGTAAATTAGTATTTATATGCAAAGTCTATCACAAAATTCGATAAGAAATCTGTAAAAACCTTTGTAATTTGTTTGTTTGAAACTGAGCCTATAAAATATTTAACCTGCGATATTTTGGCCTTGAAAGCATTCCAAATGACGATTTTGCGTTTCCCGACACATTCGAGCCATAATATAATAGATTACAGAGTTTCACTTCATTTGGTCCAAATTTAGGTATACCCGGGTCATAATGGGTTAACCGAATCACAAAAGGCTGAATCCCTACTTTTCTAAATCTAGCCGAAAACTATTTTTTCGTATAATATTGATCAACATAATGTTTTTAAGGTCAATATTAAGCTGGTTAAGCTATCATCTAAGTAATTAAAAGACGTTTTCGTGCATTTCAGATATCAAATAATATCAAATAATGCAGGAAAAAAAGTTTTGGAACCTGGCCGCGAATATTTTCTATGGCATTCAGTCATCTATGTTTTAATTATTAGATCTATTATGCCATTTGTTATTTCGTCCATTAGTTTTTCGACCATTCGATTACCTACGAATGGCCGAAGCACAAATGATCGATGTGCTTCGGCCATTCTTAGGTAATCCGTCAATATGCAAGAGAAATGCAGACCCTCTGCTTATTTGGACCCCCCTGATTCTATTATGTCAAAGAAAATGTGTGCCACGTATAATGAAGAACCGTCCAGGAGCGGCGTTCCGGAGTTATAACAAAAAATATATACATGTTCATGCTCCTCATGACCACCCCCTATCCCTAAGATCCCTGTAATGAAAAAGAGAAGCAAAGCGCTTTTTTCATATACTCCCTCTCTCAGTGCACCCCAGACCCTCCCACTTCGTGTCTCTCAGCTACTTACAAGAGAAATGCAACCCATTTTACTTATTTAGAACTCCCCTTCTTTCTCCCCTACCGCAACGGTAGAAGAAAGTAATAAAATAAAGTATATCAGGGAACGCAAGGCCTGAAGGTGCAAGAGCGGAAAAGGTAAGAGGTTAGGTAAGAGAGGGTTATTAAAGCAACGCTTATTAAGTTTGTATAACGTCGCTCTTCACCGAAGCTGGGAGGTCCCCGAATCGAACTAAGCTATAATGGGATCCAATTACAACCGAATTCAATTCCAATTTACCCCCCAAGGTTCGCCAACCTGATATGGTGACCTGAATATTATACCAATTTTTTGCACAAGCCATGGTTCAGTTCAAGAAACTTTTGGCATCGCGTTGGTCAGCGACAACGATGAAACTCATCGGTCTAAAACCTTTAAAAACGAACAAATAGGGTACCGGAGTGTATTGGCGGCCCATTAAGCGGTATCCTGAACAATATTCAGGAAATTCGTTGATATTATATTTATTCGAGACAAGATTTTTATACCAATTGCTTTACTGAAATATACATTTACTGAATATCTGAGTGAATTTTGGTCTTAATACAACGCTATTAAATTTGAGTTGTAGTCGCCAGAAATGATAAAGTTCCTGCGACTATTTGAGGCCCATTTTTTTTATTATTGTTTAGATTTCCGGCAGGCCGAAGACGCCTGTATGGTGCAAACGCGGCCGCCCACCGTAATTTCTTAGTTGCGCAATTAACAATAAAGCTGATTTTTGGCACATTGTTGGGGCTTATCAAAGGCTTGTCGTCAACCAAAAAAGCAGCTATATCTATTTGAAGAAACCTGGGAAATTGCAACAAGCAAACAGCACAACCCAGGCGTCTATTTGGTGGATTCCTATGCTTCAACAGCAGATCAAAAGAGAGTCAGATGGTAACGTGTCGGTGTTGCCTACATACCGGCTCATTGAAGATAACTTTTTTTGCAGGGACAAGTGACAACAGCTTGCTTCTGGCGCTCATGTACATTAAATCGTCCATATACATTAGCACCAGAAACAATAGGCTGTCACTCAAAAACTAGCTATTACAGCATGATAGAAGAGTTCCAGGCAATGTTGCGAATCGAGCGAGAAGTCAACCATGCAGGGGCGTAGCCAAAAAAGTTTCTGAAGGGGGACATAGCCTAACCTTAAGAAATTTATTCAAGAAATGGGAAATTATTTTCAGTTACCAGCTTTTTAGGTTGAAATTGAGTGTTCTTCATTTGACAAAAAATCGAATTGAAATAAAATCAGACAAATGTTAAAATTTTGCCTCTCAGTTGGCATCGAGGTATGTTGTGTGTGTGTTCGAATCTTGACTGGGAGAGGGTGTAAAAGTCCATAGGGTCGAGCCTCTTCGAGACGCGGCCAGTGTCGAAACAAGCTAACAATTTATCCAGCATGCTTTTCAAGATCACTCTTGATGGGGTAATTTGACAAGCGGATGTCGAACAAAGAAGTTTGATTTTCAGTAAATGTAGCAAACTGTGCAGGCTACGCGTTTTGATATTAAAAGCAGAAACTTTGTCACGGAGGAGGCCATTTGCGCTAGACTGAAAGCGGAGGCTAAGAAGATTCGGTTTAAAATAAATGCGTCGAAGACCAAATACATGTATAGTATGGTAGAGGTTCAAACGAGAGCAACGTGAGCTTTTCGCGGACGGCAATTGTTGGCAGCGACGAACCAGAAGGGGTAGATGAGCTCGTGTATGTGGGATTGCTGGTGGCCACGGACAACAACACAAATGAGGAGATCCAGCAGCGTATTCAAGCAGGACATCAAGCCTACTTCGTAAAACGGCACGATCAAGAGGCATAAGGGAGGGATGTGGCTGTAGATGTCACAACATCTTTTATTGCGGAAGCTTTTGAAGTAGCTTGCCCGCTAAAACCTATTAAAACGACTAGAAGAACACCATGGTGGAACTCTCATCTCGCGGAACTAAAGAAACGATGCAGGAGAGCCTGGAATAGACGTCGGAGGGATGGCGTGGAGCCTTTCAAGCAGGCCCGGAAAGCCTATGCAAAGGCTTTACGATCTTCAGCACGCACGAGCTGGCACAGGTTCTGTAGCAACGTTTCCAGTTTCGGCGAGGCAAGTCGACTTAATAAAATACTGTCAAAATCGAAAGATTATCAGGTTAATAACATTCGAAGTTCGAACGGTGAATACTGTTCGAATGACAATGAAATCCTGGAATGTCTCTTTTATAGTCACTTTCCGGGCTGTGTGGAACCTGAAGTTCGAAACGATCCAGAAATCGTTTTAGGTGGCTTAGACTCATGGGCTTTTGCTCGGATACTTGTCACAACTGAAGCGATTGAGTGGGCCGTGAACAGCTTCTCTCCATACAAATCTCCTGGAACAGATGGAATATACCCTATTCTACTGCAAAAAGGATTCAAGTACTTCAAACACATTCTGAGAAGGATGTTTGTGTGTAGTATTGCTATTGGGTACATCCCAACTCAATGGCGTGAAATAACCATTAAGTTTATTCCTAAAGGTGGACGCGCGACATACGAGCAAGCCAAAAGTTTTAGACCAATCAGTCTAACGTCTTTCTTGCTTAAATCACTTGAGCGGATTGTTGATCACCACATCCGCGAAACAAGCGTAGTAGAAGTTCCTGTTCATTCAGCACAGCATGCTTATCAAAGTGGCAAGTCTACAACCACTTTATTACATGATGTGGTGGATAAAATTGAGGTTGCTTTTTCACAAAAGGAATCTTGCTTAGGAACTTTTTTGGATATTGAAGGCGCGTTTGATAACATATCTTTCGCTTCCATTTTGGAGGCTGCTCGTTATCATAATGTGCCTTCAATAATCATAAAGTGGATAGAACAAATGCTTAGTAACCGATTGCTTTTTTCGTCCTTACGGCAAGCAAGCATTTGGAAGCAAAGTGTTTGTGGATGTCCACAAGGTGGCGTTCTCTCGCCTCTTTTATGGAACCTTGTGGCGGACGGCCTATTGAGGAAACTCAATGGTCTAGGCTATCCGTCATATGGTTTTGCGGATGACTATCTCATCCTAGTAGTTGGAAAGTGCATAAGCACATTATTTGACTTAATGCAGCAGGCACTACGTGTCGTAGAAACGTGGTGCCGAGAAACTGCACTTTCGGTAAATCCGAGCAAAACATCTATCGTCTTATTTTCAAGACGTAGAAATACCAATGGAGCTCGCGCTCTGCGCTTTTACGATTCGGATGTTGATGTTGTGAACGAAGTGAAGTACGTGGGGTTGATTCTCAACTCCAAGCTTGACTGGTCCACAAATATTGATTTCCGAATTAAAAAAGCGTGCATGGCCTTTGGGCAATGTAGACGAGCAATTGGCAACTCTTGGGGGCTTAAACCCAAATACTTACACTGGTTATACACGGTCGTTGTCAGACCAATACTGGCGTATGGTTGTCTTGTATGGTGGCAGAGAGGGGAAGTTGTGACTGTCCAGACAAAGCTAAACCATCTTCAAAGGATGTGTTTAATGGCAATGTCTGGTGTATTTACTACAACTCCTACTGCCGCCCTAGAAGCTATTTTCAATATTAAACCTCTACACTTCCACCTGAAGCAAGAGGCACTAATATGTGCTTATCGACTACACGCGGTTGGCCTTTGGCAGTCTGTGGACGGTTCCACTGGTCATACTCGACTGTGGTCGCAAATTGTTGCTGAGGACAAGTTTGCCCTTGCTCCTAGCGATGTAACGCTCATGCGTACTTTCCCGTATAGGACTTTCTCAAGTGACTTTCCTCCTAGAGAGGATTGGATGTCAGGCTACATGGAAAGGAACATTTCCGACTATGTGGTCTGTTATACCGATGGTTCCTTGTACGAAGGTCGTGCGGGTGCTGGTGTTTACTGCCGTGAGCTGGAATTGGAGGAATCCTATTCGTTGGGTAGTTACTGCACCGTTTTTCAAGTTGAAATCTTTGCAATTATGTGCGGAGCCCAGTTTGCACTTCAGAAAGAACTGATAGGCAAGCCAAGATTATCTACTTCTATTCTGACAGTCAAGCCGCTATAAAAGCCCTTTGTGCGGCTAATTCTAAATCTAAAACAGTCATCGCCTGCCACACCCTATTAGAAGAACTAAGCATTCTAAATGCCGTTCATCTGGTTTGGGTTCCTGGCCATTCTGGTATAACCGGAAATGAATGGGCTGATGAACTAGCAAGATCTGGAGCAGAAAAGTCGGTTTTCGGACCGGAACCTGCTTTACCAATTGCGGCATGTTGGATAAAACAAAAGATTCGATATTGGTTTTCATCTGAACATGTACGTTATTGGGAAAATCTTGAAACTTGTCGTCAAACGAAAAGTTTCATTGTTAAGCCTTGTGAGAAGGTTGCGAAATTTCTTTTGCAACACTCAAAGGTAAATTGCAGTATTCTTGTCAGATCACTGACTGGTCACTGCAGACTAAATTATCATATGGCTACGATTCAGCGAGCTGAATCGTTTCATTGTAATTTATGTGAATCCGACTACGGTACACCATATCACGTAATTTGCAACTGTCCTGCAGTAGCACAATTGCGTCATAGGATCTTTGGATCCTACGTCTTAAATGAATCGGATTTTAGGAAACTAAAATTACGAGACATTTTGATGTTCCTTACCGAAAGCGGTATTGAGCTATAAGCTTTTATTTATCATGAGTATACCCCCCAGGGGGTGTACTTTTGATAAGTTAACTACCAAGGATTGCAGTATCCCCTCGGGGGTACAAAAATCTCTCGGTATATATATGTTTGTGTTTGTCCAAATTCCTCATCCACCCCTTCCTATTCCTCCTGTTTTCCTTCCCGTCCTCATCAGGTAAATGATGACACGGGCAAGATGGGCAAGGCACAAATCTTCCACATGATTGTGAGGAACGTGCTGCTCGAGCCAAAGATGCTGATACCTGATACCTGAACGTGCGCTTTTCGCGGACGGCAATTGTTGGCAGCGACGAACCAGAAGTGGCAGATGAGCTCGTGTATGTGGGATCGCTGGTGGCCACGGACAACAACACAAATGAGGAGATCCAGCAACGTTTTCAAGCAGGACATCAAGCCTACTTCGTAAAACGGCACGATCAAGAGGCATAAGCCGCCATACGAAGCTGACAATGTATAAGCCCCCTTCTGAACTGATAGTTTTTAGGGATTTGACAATGCGCACTGAGGTCATACGCGCCCTTGTGGACGGTGGACTACAACTTCAGAAATGCCTGGGAAAAGGGCGACGAATAACCTAAGATTGAGTTGAATGAAGCTTAAAACAGCACGAACCATCTCGACTCTTAGTGGCTGACGACGACAACGAAGAACATACAACCAGCCCCGCAAATTTTCTTGTGTTCTAAACCAAGACCCGGCATAGTCGAAACAACAAAAAGACGCTGACTTTCTCTTACCTTCGCATCATACATGAAGAGACTGGTCTCATTGTTGAACAGAATGTTTCAAGCAAGCGCCAGCTGAAGTTGGTGATTGTTTCAAGTGACGACAACTGAAAGTCAGGCACGAACACGATTTGTCGATGTTGACTAGGTTAAATATTTTGTGCGTTATATTGTAGGAAATGTTACTCAAATTCAATTCATTTGCGTTAAAACTTACTGACCTTGTACTGAATGTTTGCTGGTAAAATGAAAATGAAATTTTAAAACCGATCATCATGCTGCCGTGAAACCTGTTTTACTGACGCAGATTGAAGCCAGCTTTGAAGCGAAGCGGTGTTGCTTCAGTTGAAACCGAAACTTCATTGCTTCATTGTCGAGTGACAATTTGCAAATGAAAGCAATATGGTCGGGCCCTGCTCTAAGCTGATGGCTGTGAAATTTCAAGCTTGAAAGTGTAGAACAATTTTTCTTCTGGGAGGAAGGCGGTTTGAACCCCCAAAACCCCCCGTCGATACGCCCATGCAACCGTGCCTACTCACACGCGAAAGAGTATGAGAAACATAGCATTCAACGCTTACGCCGCACACGCAAACGTAAAAGAAACAGCCGTCGGTGCTGTGTGCAGACGTTCTGCTACCCACACACTCGCGCACGCACATCCTTACTTCGCCTGGATGCATAGCTTATTCGAGAGTCAAAAAACTCGCGGGGAATCAGCTGCCCGTGAGGCTGGTGGCGCACTGGGATATAAATTTTGCATTAGTTTTTCTCCTTTTTTTATCCATCGCCCTCGACGGACGGGAGCGCGAGCCGTCGTGAATAATCGGTATCAGCAGATCGAGCTGCAACGACGTACGACGAGCGACGACTGTAGTGTGTTTAGCTAACACACTCGCAAAAATTCGTTGCAGTGCATGAAGAAATAAGAGCGGGAGTTTTAAAGGGATGCTTATGCCGCACAGTGGGACCATTCTGCGAAAAGGCGGTCCAAAGGTTTTTCTCGCTTTTCCTGACGTTTTTGAGCTTAGGTGTCTTAAGAGAAGTTAATTAAAAAAGTATTCTTCATCTGTTGACATTTTCATACAATTGGATATTAAAGGGGATAACGCATTTCAAAAAATTAAGTTTTTATAGGAACTAGATAGCATGTTCATGTGTTCAGTAAAGTTGTAGATCATTAAATTTTATTAAACTTTGCCGCAGATACTAAGTATCTGCATCATATGGTTTGCGAGATATAATTGACTTGCTGTCGTGACCCCCTTAAATTCAGTATTAAACTTTTTGTATACAATACCTCATCTAACGGGTTTGACATGTTCTTCAAACTTTTGGATACTGTCAAAATACGTAACTTTGTAGAAGGTTTAAATATCGTATGTTGCTTTATTTGCTTTAAAAATTGATTTGAAGCATAAATTTTACCGTTTTTACAGGTATTTTTTACGTAAATAGGCACGTACTGGTTAGTATCGCTAAAGTTAGCATCGCTTGAAGCGCCATAGAGATAGAATCTATACCTATAAAGAAGGATTTCTGTCTGTCTGTCTGTCTGTCTGTCTGTCTGTCTGTCTGTCTGTCCGTATGTTCCTTATAGAATCGAAAACTACTGAACCACTCGGCATGAAAATATGCATGTAGAGGTTTTTTGGGGCCAGGAAAGGTTTTAGTGATGGTTAGAAACCCCTCCCCCCACTAAGAGGGGGGGCTCTCATACAAATGAAACACAAATTTCTGCATAACTCGACAACTAATCAAGCAAATACAACAAAATTTGGCATGTGGGTGTTTTCGGTGACAAGAATTTATTCTATGGTAAATTGAGACCCTTCCCCTCTTTATAAGGGGAATTATAACTCCTCTCCTCTTTAAAAGGGGGGGCTTCCATACAAATTTCCTCATAACTCGAGAACTAATCAAGCAAATGGAACCAAATTTGGCATGCGAAGGTTTTCGAGGGCAAGAATATTTTCTATAGTAAATTAGGACCCCTCCCCACTTTAAGAGGGGGGGCTCCTGTACCAAAGAAACACAATTTTCCTCATAACTCGAGAAGTAATTAAGCAAATGGAACCAAATTTGGCATTTGGGTGTTTTTGGAGACAAAAATTTTTTCTATGATGAATTGAGACCCCTCCCCGTTTTAGGAGGGGGGGATCCTATACACATGAAATACAAATTTCCTCATAACCGAAGAACTAATCAAGCAAATGGAACAAAATTTGGCATGTGAAAGTTTTCGAGGGCAAGAATATTTTCTATGGTGAATAAGGAACCCTCCCCACTTTAAGAGGGGGGGTTCCTATACAAACTAAATACAAATTTCCTCATAACTCGAGAACTAATCAAGCAAATGGAACAAAATTTGGCACGTGGGTGTTTTTGGAGACAAATTGTTTTTCTATGATGAATTGGGACCCCTCCCTTCTTTAGGAAGGGGGGCTCCTATACAAATGAAATTCAAATTTCCTCATAACTCGAGAACTAATCAAGCAAATAGAACCAAATTTGACATGTGGCTGTTTTTGGAGGCAACCATTTTTTCTATGATGAATTAGGACCCCTTACCTTTTTAAGAGGGGGGGGGGGGCTCTCATACAAACGAAATACAAATTTCCTCATAACTCTAGAGCTGATCATGCAAATGGAACCAAATTTATCATGTGGGTGTTTTTCTAGGCAAGAATATTTTCTATGGTATATTTTCTATGGATTTTCCCACTTTAAGGAGGGGGGGGGGCTCCTATACAAATGAAAAACAAATTTCCTCATAACTCGAGAACTAATCAAGCAAATGGAACCAAATTTGGCATGTGGGAGATTTTGGAGTCTTGAATTTATTTTACGATAGTTAGAGACCTCTCACCCCTGTGGTAGGGGGATATGGACTCTCATACAAATAAAACAGAAATTTTTGCGAAACTCAAAAACTAATCGAACTCGAGAAACTCGAGACTCTTCCATAAAACATTAGTCAATACAAGACCACAAAAACTATCTATAGTAACACTAGATCATTCAGGACGAGACGGTCGCGAGTGTTGCCGGTGACCCGCCGTCGGAAGCGCCGCCCACTGGGGGGCTTGCAAAACTCGAGATTGTGACAAAGATCATCCGAGATTCATGATTTATGTACAACACAGGTTAATTTGTGGCAATACGAAGTTTGTCGGGTCAGCTAGTATAGTATAAGTGTGCCAAAAAGCAATAACGAATAATAACGAGCATTCTAATAAGAAAGTATACTGCCGAAATAAATTTCATATCCGTCGATGCAAGCGAAATCATGCATGAGTGACGAAAATATTTTTACCCAGTTGAATTCTGCTACCTGTCCTATGAACAAGTTGAACATGCGAACGAGTCGCTACTGACTATTACACGTACTGCAGTATTGTATTATAGGGTGACTTGTTGATAACTTTATTGTCAACGGTTTGAATAGAATATGACACATTTCATTCTATTACTGGAAAAATAAGTGCACAAAGAATATCTATTTTTCCAGGTATATGCAAAAATTTGCTGAAATAAGAAGTGATTCGCGTAGATGAAAAGTTTGCTTTTGATGTCTTACTACAGTTTAAGTGTCAATGTCAAAAATGACGAAAAATTAAGAAGTTGAACCCCTCTTAGTTTTGTATAATATAATTTAAAAATACAGATTACTCCAATTTGGAATGTGAAAGAAATTCTAATTTTGATTCGAGATCCATGTCCAAGGACGAAGCATATTTCGTTTACATTAGTCGGTAAACAAGTAAAATTGCCGGCTTTGAAGCGCGGAAAATTCAACACAAATATTGACATTGGTGTCGGTGTTATCGTTTTGTTTTTCGTTGCTGTTCGGTGTGTTAACGTGGATGAACCGAACTTCATTTATTTAGAACGTGCCGTATACTAGACTATCATGTGGTGTTATATTAACAATTAATTTAATTCAAACTAAACTGATAGTAAATATATGATAAATATTTTTTCTTTAGTCATATTTTTCACTAGTTTCGAACCATTGCATTCGCTTCTAAACCAAAAATATTTTAAATGGGATACGCATAAAAAAATTCAAAGCATGTCTAGCCACAAGGTAAAATTATAAATTTGTCTGCATCGACTGCCCAACGTAGAAATATAATCAATATCGTCATTTGCTATTCCGAGCCGCATGTAACGCACATAACTCTGACAAAATATTAAAATTTATTCATCCATTAAATATCGATCTGACGTGGAGGCGGGCAGAGAGGAAATATTTGAAAAACTCTTGTCGCAGGACCTTCGGAAAAAAAGCACTTCAAGCACTGCTGGAAGCAAAAATATGAATAAAGATGTTTCGACCCGACTGTGACATTCTCCTTCAATACACATGATATGACAAATCAGTTCCAAATTCATTGCATCAGATATCATCTGGTTTCGTTCAATAACAAACCAAAAAGTATCTCGATGTCCGTAAAAATATTTGAAGAAGCATAATGAATATAGACGGTTCATAACATAACTGAATTTGCTACAAACGCCAAAATTCCAAATCCCGCGAAATAACACAACGCTGTTTTCAGCCGGCTGTTCGACTATTACTTAGAGACCGGCAAACTCAATTCTGGCGTCGTCGTCGCAAATTTGCTGCTTACTTCTACCTCATTTCACGATTATTCCAGATTATCCGACTCGACTCCAAATGACGACAACAGCACATAGAGTGAAGGAATTCCGCGGAGAAAATTCAACGTACAAAGACGACTGTTTCAAACGCCCACATTGAACACAAATGCCGGCCCAAAAGAATTGATTTTTGTCTTTCGGCGGCTGGCTGCTGCCACAGGAAGGTTAATGCCATGGCCATCATCGTTGTAAAAGTCGACCTTCGTCAAAGATATCCCAATCGTATCTGTTGGTAATCACAATGTCATCATCCCATTATTGACAGTCAAAAAAATTGTATTGGGAAAACCCGTTTTTTCTCTGAAGTGGTCGTTGACTTTCAATTTAATTTCGGACGGTTTTTAAATTGCATAATTTTCTGACAAATGAAATGTAATTTGCGTCTCCCATTGTTCCAACAATTATCAAAGAGACCATGAAACAGAAGACCACTTCGTTAGTTGGATTTAAACTTTTACTTATTTTTGATTAAGAGGACCTTCTTTTTTTCTTACATTAAAGTTCAATCTACGAAAGCCTCATTAACTCAATGTAAATGTATAATAGAGTTCATGAACAGTGGTAATATTTGCATTTTCGTTTTCCAGCTTCAACTGAACAACGGCTGAAGCAAATGAAATGATAATGGAAACAATTTTGGGAAAATTTCTCTTCGCTGCGCACCAACTGCGAAGGAGGAGGTTTTACGATTTCGTCCGCCTTGCTGTTGTCTCTCCCGTTATCCTTCCTCTTCGATGGGGTACACAGTGCCTACGTGTTCAACATGCCTGGGTAGTGGATGGGCGGAAGACTAAACCAACAACATTCGGGTGAAATTGGCACGGACAGGCAGAGGAGTGTGATTGTGATTTTTTCGGCTAGCAAAGAAAGGACAACAATGAGCTATCGAGAGAAGAGTCATTCTTTTTTATCGCACCGAATAAAGCCTCTGGTAACGCACCGACAGGCGCCGGTTTGTGGTTCAATAAACGTTTATCTAATTTCGTCCATCGTGCGAGCGGGGGTCGTGCTTTGCTCGGGGATAACTTGCAGCGATTTATTGAACCTTTTTCTGTTGCAAAGAATCTACGCTACACCGGACATGATCCGGAAGAAAAGCAAAACGTCCTCGGGTATTTTCTCATAATCGTAACGAGGAACATATGTCATTTGTATCGATGAATGGACGGGTTTTCAACCAAAAATAAGCTGACAATATCTTAGGAGACTCGCATCTTCAGAGTTATCGAGTGACGGGGACAAAAGGCCTTAGGTCATCTAAGTCTAACAAATGGGTGCAATTACAGGCCTTCTCTATTATCATTACTTAACGGACACTAATAGCTTTGAAGGTGCCGAAGGCAATTCGCTCTGCTGATTCATTCACTATCACTGTCGGAACGAGTACAGCTTCAGATAAATTAAGATATTTTTACGCGAGCAAAAGGTTAATAAACAACAGCTCTGCCAGCGAATGATTCATCGCTTATTGATAAACTTTTCGCGTAAATGAGATAACGTAAGATGGCTAAACCTCACGCGGATGATTTTTTGTCCTTAATTCACGGTCGAAGAACTAACGATCGATCACCCGTCGTCGTTAATCGTTGGTTTTCAACACTGTAAAATTTTTTGTGAAAAACCTTTTTTAAATGATATTTTTCCCGGATTACTGGGAAACTTTACTTACATTTTCATTATAAAATATTTGCTCTACGATGCTTGGTTCCTGAGATATGAATTTTTAAAATACGCGATACAAAATTTCATGAAATTCTGCTACCTTTCTGTTAATTTTTCGAAAAATTTTCCTCGAATATTCTTCTGTATCATAGTGAAAAGATACGAATCATACATTTATAGGTGATTTCAATCAGTCTATTCTAGTTTCCCGAGCAAAGTTCCATAACATAAAAATAGCAAGATTTGTTATCCAGTGATCAAGTTTTGATAACAGGATTTAGTAAAAACTTGTATGAATTAAGTGACAACATAACAAAAGTGATAACAAAAATCGTTCGGCATGATATCAAATTTATACTATACTCGGTTATTGGTGATAGCAAATGAAGTCCAAATTTTGTTATCGAATTTCTTCACTATTGAGAACATTTGTTGTTATCATGATGTTATCTAAATAACAAAAAAATCTTCTTTACCATAGTCTACTATATCGACATTTTGTCTCGGCTAACTGCCAAAAAACTAAAAATAATTGTTGGGAGTTACCAATGGGGGCCTTAAAAAACCTCCCCATGCGCGTTTATAGTTATTCTACCGGCCGGGATTGAACTCACGCCTTAGAGCACCCTATGCAACTATCTTACCTGTGCACCACAACTGCTCTTGTGTGTAACTGGGTTAAAAGCGTATGTGCTTTGGCCAATTCGCTAATATGGCAGTGACGTTATGGCATTGCACGATCTCTTTTACACTCGCAGTGCTGCCCATATGGAAGTGTGAAATTGTTCAACAGTTTTCTGTCTTTTTTATTCTCTCCCTCTTCCCCCTGCGTCGCAGTAAATGGCTTCGCTGTCAAAGTGTCAACCGTAGATTGAAGTCTGCTATAAATGAGCCGTTCCGAATTATAGTGGTCTATTGACCATTTTTGTCAAAAATGAGATTTTTGCATAAATCGCATCTTTATCGATAGATGTACTATATAAACACTAAAAATTACAAAATAGAAGGTTTCCAACCTGCTTTTTTTCATGATGAATTTTAGGTCCGGAACAGAATGACCATTCTGTTCCGCATTATAGTGGTCTATGTGCATGGGACTTACTTGTGACAGAGATTGAGATAAAACTCCCATAATCCCATAATTAGATGAAAGTAGTTAATAAGCGTAAGTCGACTATTGTTTTTTTTGTGTCGATTGAACTCCCCCTCCGTCTATGGGAGACCCACCCCCCCCCCACCCCTAATTAACAAAAGCCTTGTTTTCGTCAAATCCGCTAATTTTCGTTTGCTTTTATCTCCGGAAATATTAAGTCTAGAAAGATACTATTTTCACATTTTCAAAGAATATTGCCCAAGGAATTCGAAAAAAGTAGTATTTTTAGCACCATTGCTGCCAAATATTTTTTTATTCGATTTGAAAACTAAAGTTCTATTTTTCTCTCAATGAATACATTTTAATCTCAAAAGTTCCGACTCCATCGTATTCCAGAGATTTTTTTTACATTAGAATTATTTATCTATTTATTTATTTATTTATTTATTGTCGCCAATCAATATTGTAGGCCATTTTGAGAAACACTTAATATTATCTTACGATCTAGCTTATTAAATTAATGTTAGGAATTATTACTGCGGAGTAAACTACCAAAGTATTGCTTAAGTTTTATTTTGGACATTGTGAAGTCAATATTGTTGCAATGTATATTGTAAACTGCCATCATTTGATTAATAGGTCCAAATTTTGCATAGTTCGTTCTATAATTGTTAATTGCAAATATTTGTCGTTGTCTCAAATGTCTTGTTGGCACATAAAAGTTTAATTTTGATAAGATTTCAGTTGAATCGATTTTATGCAAGACGATATTATTAATAAAAGATGCCATTGCAAATTCTCGCCGTTCCTTTAATGTTTGAATATCAATAAGCATGCATCTATCTTTATAAGACGGTAACGGGAATTGAGTCCAACCTATCCTACGCAGTGCATATAATAAAAATTGTTTTTGTACTGACTCTATTCTTTGTTCATGTGTGATTGTAAATGGAGACCATACTATACTGCAATATTCTAATTGATCTAACATATGTAACGTATAATGTTTTAATAGTGTATGGGTCCTGAAAGTTATAGCAAAAACGTTTAATAAAGCCCAACATGTTATTAGCTCTGTTTATAATTGTATTATAATGATCAATGAACGTTAGCTTTGAGTCAAGGATAACCCCTAAATCTCTAACTCTATCGCACTTTTTCACATTCTGGTCACCTAAGGAAATTGACACATCAGGTTGGTTACGTTTTCTACTAAAAGAGATTAGATTACATTTTTGGACATTTAGTTGCAGTAAACTTTTGTTACACCATGTGTGGAATAGCAATATCTCATCGTCACGAAGTATTCCTTGCCGATCCAGAGACAACGTTTTGAAGCAAGCGGCCTCCAATTTCTTATGTAAAACCAAGAGCAAAATATTTTTTTCAAGAAGCAGTGAGTCTCTATGCCCTGTTGTGAAAGCATGTGTATGTTACTAGATATTACATTTTCCTGAGCAGTGTTGCCAGCTTTTTAGTTTAAGTTTTGGAATTTGGCAACACTGTCAATTTTTTTTTGGATTTTATAAAAAATCTGGCAAATACGATGGAGTTGGAATTTTTGAGATGAAATTGTATACATTGGGAGAAAACTAGTTTTTAAATCGAATCGAAAAATATTTGGCAGCCTTGATACTAAAAAAATGCTATTTTTTCAAATTCATTGGGCAGTTTTCTTTGAAAATGTGAGAATAGTGCCTTTCTAGACTTAATGTTTTCGGGGATATAAGCAAAAGAAAATAAGTGGAATTGACGTAAACAGCCCAAGTAACAATTTGGGTTTTATAACACTCTTATGATGGTTTATATGACCAATTTTGGTCTTAAAAACCGCAATAAGAGTGCAGTAAAACTAACATACTTGGGACGGCTTTTGCTTATAAAAACGGGGCATCAAACTTGGAATTCTGACTGAATTTGGTAAAAATCCAAGAAGGTCCATTACAAGTTTTAATTTTTCTTGGTCACTTGACGTGGAATGACCCATTTTCAATTTATTCAATATTATTTTATATTTTAACATTATTTTCAATATAGTACAAGGAAAATTTGAATTGCAATTCAAACAAAAGTGTATGAGATATTTTTTCGTTCGAACGAATATGAAATTACTCAGAGTAATGAAATGTACTGTTCCGCTTCAAGGTTACCCTCTATAGTCTATGAAAATAGTCTAGTTAAAGTATTTAGATATAAAATCGTTTGGAAACTTTAATAAGATGTATTCTTACACGAATCTAAGTGTAACAGTGTAGTTATCTTTCTTCTTCACTTTATCGTCTATTTCATCTCTATCTCAATATTTTCCTGATTTTCATTCCGTTATCGAAACTTGACCTTCAGTTTTTACACGACAAACTTCACAGCCAGCTGTTAGAGTACAGGACAATTGCAGGGCAAGTTGCTGCGACTATTGATTATTGACTCTAACAGCGCCTCCCAACCGAGATTCGAATATACGACGACTAGCTTATTAGATTAGCATCGTACCTCGAGGCCAACTGAGACGCTACCTCACCTACCTTGTCGTACAAGATTATCCGCATTTCAGACTCGATTAACCGGGTGAAGAATTTTTTTTTAAATGATCATCATTATCATCAGTGAAAAAATTATAACAAAAGGTTTGTTATGACTCAAATTATAAAATTACTTTTACCTTCAAGATGGTATGGAGGGTTTTTTCCTATGCTAGTCCAGCAGAAAATAACTCTCACTCGGTTTGTTGACATTTTGCAGATTGACCCTTTTGAAAATTTGGTACCGAATTTTCTTTGATTATACAATTTTCGTGAATCGTGCGAAATGTTTAGAAAGTAACTGGGAATGTGTTCACGTGACTGAGACCAATAGATTAAGTGAGTTGGTGGGATTTTTTTGGCCTTTTTAGAAGTACCATTAATAGATGGTAGATGAATTTTTTACAGGCAGTTAACGCAGCTAGAAAAAAAATTGAGTGTTGAAGTTAACTAATTCTCATAGCCTTGTAGTAGTGAGACAATTCTGTACTATTTTGATATTATCTTAAAGCTGGTAGTCATTGGATTAACCTTCCCGAAGACTGCAACTTTCTAGATAGTCAGCAGCGCAAGATACAACCTGTATATAAATATTGCATATACACTAGCGCCACGTAGTGAAACAATTCTGCGCTATTTTCCATACCACCCTAAAGCTGGTACTCATTTGAATAATCTTCCCGAAGACCGCAACTTGCTAGACGGTCAGCAGCGCAAGATACAGCCATTTACAAATCTCATGGAGATAGACCACTATGGTGCGGAACGTTTTGGGGATTACGGTGAAAATATATATGAAATCATAGTGGTCTATGTACATTGGTGTGAATAAATCGTATATTTTGACAAAAGTTGGGATTTTTATGTATTCTCATGTTGAATCACTTTATACACTACACATTAGAACACTTGGTTTGGAGAAAATAATTGTATAGAATTTATTATAGAGTTTTTTAGACAATTGCGTCTCCTGTAAAATTAACTAAATGGTCAATAGACCACTATAATTCGGAGCGGCTCAAATAGAAGTAAGATTTGAGTATGTCGACGAATATTGTACAATCGTGGTGTTTTTTTATTCGAGTTTCGTTACGCGTCAGTTTCAATTTTCATTCTAATTCAAAGCTCATTATTAGTAAACTGGATTCAAAGAATAGAATCTTTACTACAAAACAGACTGACAGAACTCTGCTGGATTCCGGGTCATGCTGGAGTCAAGGTTATGAAGCAGCTACAGCACTCGTGCGCTAATTGCACGTCCTCTAGTCGCATCGTCTTTTTATTTCACGTTCGCTAGTTGCACGATAGTGAAACTAAAAACAGTTATCTGTTAAACGGCACGTGGTTTCCTAGGTGGTTGCTATAAACAAAAATGCAGCGATGCCGAACAAAAGCTCTCTTCTGCATTACGTAAATGTATTAAAAGCAAATTAATTCAAATTCTGCTAAACTTTAGAATGAGTTGGACACGTTATCCTTAAGCTTTTGGTACGTTTTTAAAGACTTAACTGTTTTTCTCAAAATCTAGCGCACGTGTGAGTGCATGTGAAGAATTCTTTACGGTGATAACGTATCACGTTTTACAATAAATATTGGCAGCCATCGTGCAATTAAAAAACGAAATTCGCTAGTTGGATCACCTCATTCGTGCAATTAGCAAATGAGTGCTGTAATCAATTATCCGCTAACGCTAGAAATAATACACCAATTTGAACAGCAATTCCGGCGGAAGTCGCTATGAAAGAAATGAAACCTAAGATCGAGCAACATTGGGACAACTAGTGGTTTTCAAAAACTGCGTGAAGTAAAATTTGAAACTAAAAAATGGGTAGACTGCAGCTACGCCTGGGATCAACGTATTCTAACCGGACTGGAAATTGGGCATACGAGACTAACACATAACTTTTTACTTAACAAAGACTCACCACCATTATGCGATTGTTGCGAAACCACAATTAACTTACGACACCTTCTCCTCGACTGCAGAAAATATATAGACGCCAAACGAAAATGCAATATTGACGAAGTAACACTACAAAGACTCCGAAACGAAAGTTATAGTGAAGAAAAAGTGATAAAGTACTTAAAAGAATGTAACTTGTACAATCAATCATGAAACTGTAAGAAAATAAACGCTAACTCTGCGATTACTGCGGTTTTTTCACCAATTTTTAAATTCGAGCGGTTTTTCGACGACTTTTAGATTTAAAATAGCTTTCTGGGTGATTTTTGAATTAACATGGTTTTTTTACAGAATTTTTCGAATTACCATGATTTTTTAAACGGTTTTACGCGCCATGTATCCCTCGTGGAAAAAAAGACTTGAGCAATACACAAAAACTAGAATAGGAAAGTTTCAATATAAATATTAATAAAAAAGCGAACACATTTTCATTCGAGCAAGTTTAATTAGTAATAAATTATAAAGAAATTTTTTAAAAAATTGATAACTTTGACAATTATTTAATGGCGAGCATGTTAGTAGAATCTCAAAGGAATTTTTGGTTTTATTCTGCTATGCAACAAATTCATGAAAGTAAATATTTTGTATACGAATCACACGCGTGTAAACATTTCTTATTTGATCTCGCATAACTTTGAGCTAAAACAATCTGCCAAAATAATTGACAACGTCAAAAGGTGACGGTGGACATCAGAAGGTTAATATATTACTTCTTTTTATTGAAATCGCAAAATGATTTGATAGTATTTTAACTCGTTTAGAGGGATTATTACGGATAACCTATCTTGATATCCGTGTACCATATCATGTTATATAGAAATATTCATTAAATAACATCAATATAACATATTGAGTTATCCGTTAACAAAACAAGTTATCTTGTAGATATCGCTTTGTGATCAAACTTTGCTCGGGTTAGCAAGCTTCCATGCCAGGACACGCATTTGCTGATATACACTTTCTTTTTTTCAGCCTAGCCTGGCATAACCTTTTCAAGCACTCAGACAAATAAACCTTTCCCACCACTATTAGTCACGTTGTCTAGAACTCGTTTTGACAAACGAATCCAATTTTTCCAATCACAATGTTTTATGTGTCTCATGCCCCTGTCGGTGTGGATGTAACTCCTCATCATTAAGCGAAATTGAGCACGTCGAACGTGACCTTTTATCGCAAATTGACCGGCACTTCTCTTAAACATTTCGCCAGCATAAATGATGATGCTCTGGAACAACAGTTACGATCAGATGTTGATTAATTGTCTCAGAGGTTTGCCCAGACTGCCGGAAAACACCGTGACAAACGAAAATATCAAAACGCTTGACGGTAGGTTCTCCATAGCTATATTGTTCAGATTTATCAATTTTGAAGAACAGTAGAGGTGTTAATATTTCATGTTTCAGTGATACTTGCTTTGTGCTCAGCAAAATGTAAGGACGTCGTAAAGAGAAAATAACTTTTGTCACGTATCTTTCTAGTAGACACTGAATCGAAATTGGTTAGATAAAAACAATATATCATAGTGACAAGTTCCTTTCATCAATATCACTAATCAACTTCCAAAACCTTTATTTATTTACGACTCTTCGACGTTATTTGCTTTCCATATATTCATACCAGCTACGGGGCGTCCTCAAATCCTTTTATAACAACCATAAACAAAAACTCGCAAAGTTAATTTCAGTTTGTGTAATATCTTTTGCCGAGAATCCTTTAATTCCCCCCAATCATTCTACCGACCGAGCAAACATTTAGCCTGTTTACTCATAAAAACCTGAATACACAATGTTCACACATAATAATCTACCAGACACTTTCTCCATCGCAATGCGGTTTCCCCATCTCTCAAGCTCAACCCCCGGTGCTTTTCCGATCGACCGTGTTCCCACACATGTCGTCGTAGCGACAAGTTCTTGTGTTAGTATTCCACGCCGCTCAAACAGGCAAGCTGTTAAGCTCCATTCCCGTGTAGGTACACACTCAACCTTACTCAACATACAGGCTTAGGAATTATTTATTCGATGATTACCAACTCGAAGTCATCTTCGTCATCCCTGTCGTTACAACTGGCGCGGCTCTCACATCGCATCGGTTTGCCCATCGAACGCCATCCATTCCTTACGAAATGGGAAAGTTAACCCACGACACGGCTCGGCTCGGCCCGACCCGGCCCGGCCGGTAGGGTTCATAAATTCAACAAACGTGCCTTCATTTATACGTTTCTCATGTTAGGTCACAACTCACGTACGGTTGCGAACGATTGTATAAATTAGGGCGTTTATTTTACGTTGCTTCGGTTTCATTCGGCGTTCGAACCAGTACCTACTAGTTCATTACAAACACAATATATGATAAGATCTCTAGACCGCTGGCAGATGTTCAATTAGGTCCTCGCTACGAACAACCATCGTTGCACCGAATGGTTAGACAGTTTTTGTGAGAACTTCACTGTTCTGCTCGCTCATTAGAATGTTTCATAACTTTGCTTAACACAACATTGCTGTGTATGTAATTTAATATTTATGTACAGATAGCCATGCAACTCCATTACCTTGAACTAGATGGAGGCGTTGCTTAGGATTTTACTTGCAAGAAAACAAACAAATCTACCTAAGAGGGTTATTAAACTTTTCTCATGTTGTTAATTGCGATCATTGCGGTTTTTCAATCTTCATTTTGTAAAAAAAACTACGCAAATCAGGGCTATTCCAATACTAAAGGATTATTTAGTTTAGTCTCGAGGTGTTGTCAGACAAAGGTGATAAAATGTTCGAGCTTTTTGCCATTTTGAATATGATAAAAATATTTGACAAACGAACAATATCTTCCGTTATGCCCAGGAAATCAAAGTATCGTGTTCATATCCAGAAATGAACGACCAACTGGTTATTCTCTGCTTAAAAAACAAACATACACAGCAACCAGAATGTATCACGACAACAAAATGAAGGGATAAACAAATGTTGCTTCACTGGTATGAGCAGGATAACTCTCAGTGAGAATATATTTTGTTACGCACTCGCTTTTACGCTTTTATGTGTTTGTCGCAAGTCGGCTGATTAAAGACAATACTTTATCAGTAACTTGAACAAAAGGGACAAACAGCAAAAAACTAAAGAAAACGACTAGCTTGCTTTGACCCGAAGTCTGCCGTACAATACTTCCCACTGGTAAATTACCAACGTTACCTTGGTAGCTAATAGACACTGTCGCTTCCGACACTGTGTGACATGATTAGGTTTGCTTTTGTTGCGTACAATACGTGTTGCATACAACAGTGTGTCTCTTTCGCAAGCAACATCATGGTTGTCATGAAACATCTGTATCCATGAACAGCTATCATATCTTGTTATTGTCCTAACTGTCATGCAACAGTGACAAACTTTTAAAGTAGGGACAAAATCATTGTCTGTTGTTTTGTGATTTTTTATTCCCTGGACAGACATGAATTATGACCCAAAAGAAATTTGCGAATTTCTATGATTCTAAAAACAATTTCTAAAAAACTACAAGGTATACAACCCTAAGAGTTGTACGAAAGGGTGACGTAGGACTAAATCATATCATTATTTCAAAGACTAATGTAAACTGCATTTCTGCCATATGTATGTTTATAAGAATCTGTGAGTGCCATTGTTTAAGTAAATATTTAAAAGAGAAGAGCGAAATATTTAGGTTCAATTCTTTATTGAATGCAATGGTGGCTTTGAAAATACGTGGACGGGGGTTCATAAGTGCGATGCCTGCAACCATTCAGACATAGGGATTTCTTTAAAAAATCACTTGTGTGCATCATAAAGGTTTAAATAGTAATGAATGACCAATCCTCAAATTAAATATGATTATGTGTAGCTTGACATGTTTCAATAATCTTACTTTAACTCGCCTGTGGCCTTTAAAAGTCATTGGTTACAATTAACGTTAAACCCAAAGCACGTTCATCGCAAATATGACGTGCCATTCAAATGTCCTTCTCTTTTGACATGAATGGCAATAGGCACGTGAGTTAGGGGCGTCGATTCACTGTTTTTTGCTACGAGAGGATTTCACTAGTTTACTTTCACAGCTTACCGCTTGTTACATAGCAGAAAATATGGCACATACTCAAAAATTTCTGTTTGCCTTCTGCCTGCAAAACCACCACATGCCAAATTTGGTTCCATTTGTTTAATTCGTTCTCGAGTTATGAGGAAATTTGTGTTTCATTTGTATAGGAGCACCCCCCCCCCCCTCTTACGCCCTCCATAAAATTGCTCTCTTACCCTCTTCATAAGATTGCTGGTCGTTTTATCTATCCACCGACATATAAATTGTACAGTTTCGTTCAGTAGTTTAGTAGCTATAAACATTTGAAATCTTTCATTCAAACGTTACACTTCTATTTTCGTGTTCACAAAGTGCTACCCAGTCCCAGTATAGTAAACAAAGACGTAGTCCTACGTCAAAAATAGAAGGGTCTGTGTCTCATGACACAAACGCAGGCTTGGTTTAGGACTACGAATGTATACATCTATAGGTGCAGTCCATCTCCATAATGTTGATACTATGGACCTTTCTATAGATTTCGTTTCGTGGCTCAAGACGGTCTAACTTGTGTTTTCATATTATTACCTAACTAGCTGATTGCCCAAACATACTTGGGCCCCCCCCCCATTTGTCAACACCCCAATGCTGATTTCCTTATGTCAAGGGACATGTGTACCAAGTTTGATGAAGAACCTTCCAGGTACAATTTCGGAATTATGGCCTCCCCACCCCTGTTATGACCTCCTTTCCCTCTTATTGTCAACCCCCTGTGCTGATTACCTCATATCAAGGAACATGTATGTCAAATTTGGTGAAGAACGGTCTAGGCGTTCTGAAGTTATGGTGGAACATACAAACATATTGGCCGCCAAGTTTTATCAAATCAAGCTGTCGCCGTCACGCAGTTTCAGTGACTAGGGTTAAAATAGCGATTTAGACCTGCGAAGCATCCCGCGCTTCGCATAGTCAGCATGCAATAAATAACACAGAGCTACATGTTAATTAATGAAGAAGATTCGTGCTACTGGATAAAAAGTTCACGAAATGTACACGAAATGTTTCGTGTACAAAAGTACACGAAATGTTTGACCGTTTTAATGTTGTGATCCTATAGCCTAGAAGAAAATTGTAAGTATTCAGAGCACCTAAATGAACTAACTTCTCCTTCTGTCTTTCAACAAAGCAAAAAATAAATAAATGTTTTATCGTAAGCCTAACGGGAAGATATCAATCGCTGGATATTTACGTGTTCCAAACTCGCTGTTTACAGTCTAATAGTATCCGGAAAAAAGGGCCTCAGTTAATATTTTTCGAATCATTGCTCATAAAGACCGTAGCATGCATTGGTTTTGTAGATTTAAATCACACACTTTTGAGCCTTAATGCATAATGATATTTCAATCAAACCACGGGAAAACATCGTAGTTGCCCTGGTGAAAATGTGTACAGTTGGATTTCGAATTTGGCATGGTTCGATTTTGGCATGCCTCGATTTTGGTAACAAAAGTATCCGTTTTTGGCAACACAAGATGTTTCTCTTCTAAAAATATGCTTAAATATCAATCTGTTTCCGCATACATGCTTTAAATGACGAAAAAATAATGCCCTGAGTATGTTCATGAAAAAAAGTTGTGTGGTTTCGAACAATAATATTATTATTGCCGTAGGACTACGTCTTACCGCAGGGTGTCAATAATTTGTTTGCACCGGTCGGATTATTATATGTATGTGGATATTATCACTACGACCAGCATTTTGATCTATTGTGATCTTATCCAGGTGTTGTTCCGCACTTCGTTGTTATTGCAGTATCGCTATAGAGTGAGCGAACTGCTTATTATCCGTGCTTAAAGTGTCGGTGTATTTTCACCCCTTTTTCCCTCTACGCTTTTTACTACTTTTCAACCAATCTAGCTCTAGAGCGAGGTAGTGCGGAGACTAGTTATAATTTGTCCTTGGACAAGAGGCTTCATTCGCACCTCGAGCAAGTATCATTCTTACACCCAGTCCCGGCTAAAGGCTTCATGGTCGGTAAAGCAGAGTTCAGCACAGAGTGAGGGTGTGTATGTGTGTATGTATGTATGTATGTATGTGTTCCTTACTGCTTATGCATCACCAATCTCGTTCCTAGAACCAGGAAGCGGAACAAGCTATAATTTGCCCTTGAACAAGAAGCTTCATTCGCACCTCAAGCAAGTACCACTCTTACAACTTGCCCTGGCAAGAGGCTTTCATTGTTAGTAAATGCAGAATGCAGAAAGAAGGATGAGGAGGGGCCTGAGAATAAACCCATGCTAAAGTCACTTAACATCGAATTCTGATTCCTGATTCTACTAAGATTCGAACCCATGACCACTCGCTTGTCAAGGCAGACTCGGTAACCTTGCGGATACAGGACCCCCCTGCACCGGACGGATAGCTCTTGTCGGACTTTTTAAACATAAAATACAACCATTTTATGTTTCGTTGATCGTTGATGAATCGTTGATTAATGATATGTAGTCAACTTCTAAAGCATTTACATTAAATTTTTCATATCGAAAAAGGGTCTCGATTTCGGCACGGTTTCAATTTTGGCAACATAGGTGACACGCATTTGTTGCCAAATTCTAAATCCTACTGTATTTGGAACCCCTTCCCCCACATTAAAGACATTTTACCAATTCGATCCCATTTTCTCAGTGTATTGCCATTACCGAACACTACAGATGTAACGCACTTCCCCAGCAGAGACATAAAATTGGCTTAGGATTAATCGTCGTACGTAAAAAAACCTTCGACTTGTTGGAACGAGGGGATTTTGTCAGTTTTTCTGGCGTACTTCCCGACCAGAGACATCAAATACCTCTAGGTTTAATCGTCGTAAAGAATCTGCGAGCTGTTGCGACAGGAAGATCCTGTCGCTTATTAAGAAAACACGTTATTAGTTTGCGTTCAAAACCCGACCACCAAGATAGATTTTTTAGAATGACCCCCTGTAGTTGCTACCTTCTAGAAAGATATAGTCCTATGTCAAAAATTGGCGTTAGAGTGCACCTTTCCGGCTTGGGGCGGCTCAAAAGTTATCTATCGTACTACCTACTTTTTGAAATTCATAATTTTTAAATTTTTAGACCACTTGATCAAGTTTAATGAAAGGGTTTTCATTGGACTATCTATGAAAAAAAATATAGAACCGATATGCAAAATCATAAATTGCCAATATTCATTCGTCTATTTCACATTGATGGAATAAACAATGCTATGGCATTTGACAGTATTTTGCCGGAATTGTCAAGAATACAGCGATGAATATCAACCGTTTTCTGAATACACATCAAAGCAGCTCCTTAGTTTTATTTCATAAACACTTGAATTTTATATTCAGGATGATTTTGAGTTCAAATGTTTTGTTTCAGCTTACTTTCAAGGCTAACCATGAAAAGTTCATACAGGAACGGTGATAGTGGATTGCCCATTGGTGTACCATTAAACTGTTTGTAGCAATTTCCCCTGAATGTAAAGTAGTTGTTCTCCATACACAAGCGTGTCAGTTTCAAGAATCCTCCCAGCTTATTTCTTCACCATGCGTTTTCCCCATGTTGTTTCAATAGCCAATCTTCCCAGAGGCTTATCAATTTTTTCACAGGGACGCTCGGGAATAAGGCCGAAACATCGAAAGAGACCATTATGTCGTCTTCTGTTAGTTCTCCCGATGTTTTTATTCAATGATATCTTCAATGACAATCATTTGCCAACCATCAACGACGCAAAAGTAATAAACAACTGCTCAGCGTGGAAGATGGATGTGACAGAATTTTCGGGGATCTACAAAAATACTCCCCCACTGCACTAAACAAAGACCCTGGAAACGGTTACTATTGACTTTTCAAATACCTACCAACCTACACATGCACCCCAAGTAGCACACATTGTCACAATTGAGTCGCAGCGGCTAATATGCGACAAATTTAAATGTAAAACTTCGGTTACAGTAACTTAAAATATAACAATTGTGTAACCGAAATAGCGCAACTTATGTAACTAAACATGGTTACATTTACAGTTACTCAATAACCAATATGTAACACGTATAGTTACAAAATGGTTACTGTTGAAGTTACACATAAACTGTAAACTGACTTTCAATTGGTGGCAAATTAGTTATATTGAAACTTTTATTGCATGGCAAAAACAATGCAGCAGGTTACAATATTGCAAGAAAAATATTTCAATCGATTGGCTGTCAACGTCAAGCATTATATGTAAGTGTTGAATATAGAAGAGTGTATAAATTTCGCTTTTTATTTCAACCCAAATTTTAATGCAGTTTCAAATTTATGGTGAAATGCATGATTCTAGCTTTGAAAAATCCACGCGCTCTTATTTAATCTAGCTTTTCGTTACTTACTTCTTTAAAAAATTGATTTTTTGAAAAACAAATATGTACAAATTTAAAAATTTTAACTTTAATTGTCTGATTTTTTAAATTTATTCTTAGCAATAATGAATTAGTGGAGCATTCACCTAGAAATCATTAAAAAATAAGTTATTTCCACTATCACTTAACAAGATTCATAGCCATTTTGCCTTTGGTTTTAACTACTACACCATCGTCCTTGAAGTTTTGTATCGTTTTCGGCATATTGCACATGAAATGATTACATTTTATGCAGACATTGTTGATAGATATCGGGAAAAGGTGTTTTTAGTGATGGTTGTGAAAAGAAAGTGTTAATTTAATATCAAAGAATAGTTTTAGTTTGAATAAAACAGTTTACCAGCAGTATTAATCATAGAAGGTAACATTTCAGTCTCATTCTAGTTGCACGTAACCTTTGCCTTCGACCTGGTTACGCTATTGGTTACGGTAACCAATATTAAATCTGTTGTGGTCACCAAGTAACTAAAACATTTCTTATGTCGTCGTTTCTAAGTTACACTGTCACCTAGTTTCATTGCCGGTTTCGTTTCGATGTAACTTGATCGTTTTGACGTATGAGAATAATCAAAATTTGTTTACTTAATACCAATGTCTGTGCGGAGAAGATTCCAACTACCATCAATTTTGTAAGTAAACGCATTTACAAGAGCATATTACAACCCGTGTACCAATTGTTTATCTTTACCATTAGTAAAATTCTTTAGATCTCGTTTTTGCTTAATCCGCTGTGTTTACAAGGAACAGTGAACAAAATGTTACTAGCCGACTTTTTTTGACTTCGTAACTGCTCGTAACGGAAAATTAACTGTTTTGCGACCAGCAAGTTGATGACAGTTTGGAAAAAGGTTTCATTTGTGTCACTTGATAACTATTTGGTAACTCGTAACTGAAAGGTGACTGTTTTGCGACGACCAAGTTGTTGACAGTTCGAAAAAAAGGTTTCAATTTGGTCATTTGGTAACTACCTGGTAACCTTTTGAAATTTTTGTCACTAGAAAACTAAAAAGTAACTATTTTTAATTTTATGTAACCTAACTCGTTACAAGCATCCTAAATGTAACTGCTGTGCAACCTTTTTTTATTTTTTTATTTTTATAATTAGTTACAAGTGCTGCTTGGGACACGTTCTCAGATCCCGGCTTTATATTCTTCACAAAATTCTACTAGTCTTTAAAATTCTTTCCTTAATTTTTCTTATTATTTAGATGAAAACAGACACTGATGAAACCTGCAAGTCGTATTGCGGTACGAATACTGCGTAAGCCTACCACAAAAAATAGAGCCCTGCTAGGGGCTTGGTTTTCATTACAGACAGAATACGGTGATTATAGTTATGAAGATTTGAAAACGGTGAAGTATGTGTAATGAAATTTTGATGAAATATTTAGTAAAATTTGTTCTTTGCTCTTTTTTCAAAATCAATAAAGAATATATGAGATTTACATGTAAGCAAATATATTACATTAACAATATAGTTCACACTTCTATAATCCTTTAAAACACGACTACTAGCGCCATTACGGCATAAAAGGTTACCAATGTATACCGTAAATACGACACGTCTATCGGAAACAACTCAATTTTCTGTATAGAGTTTAGCAATTCTAGATAGAATTAACAAATGTCGCGGGCGAATGTCGCAAATTAAACAAAACAGGTGAGTTATTTTTTGCTGGACCAGCACAAGAAAATCAGCCCTCGCTCGATTTGCTCGCGCTTGACACATTCGCCGTTTTTTTTATTTTCAAACAATTGCCCATATGAAGAAAGCTTCAACAAAAGAGCGAATGTCGCAAGCGTAAACAAACCGGGTGAGAGTTGATTTTCCAATGCTGGTACAGCAAGCAATAACTCTAACGGGTTTTGTTTATACCTGTAACATACGCCTTTTTGTTAATTCTATCTAGATATGTGAGTTAATGAAGAATTATTGTCAAAAATCTGAAAGAATCTGAAGAAATTCAATTGGATCGCTGAAACCAAAACTTTTGTCAATTTGCCTTACAACAAACTAATCCGGTTAGCTTTACTATTGATCAAGAGAATTCAAAAGAAGGTCCTTCGAGTGTTTCCTTTTTCTCGGATTTATTCTATCAAAAGGTAAACTAATTTTGAAATATTTCGATTTTCAGCTTTGCTAGGTTACTAGGTACATCATTTTTGTAAACGTAATTGAAGGTTTTATTGATTTTTCTTGCTGTTTCTACTATCCACAATTAATTTTTATATCTAACGTAACAATCTAGAATAATGACGTCATAGCGATAGAGATAGCACATTCAATCTACCGCACCTTTTACTTATCATTGGTTGCACGCTTAAACATTTTTAGTACAAAAAGCTTTTAGTCCCCTTTTTGTCCGCAAGAGGGTGTTACTTTTGCGGCGTTCAGGATATATATGAGATTTTGCGATGTGAACTATATTGTTGATATAATATGTTTGATGTAAGACAATTATAATGTTTAGATAATAGTACCGGTACAGACGCTTAAAAAGGATACTTTTCCTAACCATGTTTCGATATAAGACAATTTCGATATAAGACAACTTTTAGAAATTATAAATTGTCTTATATCGAGGTATCCCTGTAGTGTTTTCAGCAATCAAGTTCTAAGTACTCAACAGATCTGCAATGCGACTTGCAATGTACCTGAACGTCTCCACATTGATCAACATCCTTTCGTTACGATAGACATGATCAAGGAAGCCTGCTCAAAACTAAAGCCATCCACAAATGCCGGTCCTGACGGTATCCTTGCAATCGTCTTGAAGAAATGCTCCAACAGCCTTCTAGAGCGTCTCAGTCATTTTTAACTTGTCGCTCCAAAAAGGGATCTTTCTATCTCCCTGAAAAACATTATTTATATTTCCTGTTTACAAAAAAGGCAATAAAAGTCTCATTTCAAACTATCGCGCTATAGCGGCATTGTGTGCTGTTTTAAAACTATTTGAACTGGTAGTGCTCGGATCCATCAAGCATAATTGCTATAATTATATAGCGGACTCTCAACATGCATTGATGACCAAGCACTCAACAAGTACTAACTTCGTATCGTATACGTCCTTCATTACGTATTCTCTTCAAGCACGACTTCAAGTAAAAGCCATATATACTGGTTTTTCTTCAGCCTTTGACAAAATCAATCACCAAATAGCAATTGCTAAGCTAGACAAGCTAGAATTCCAACAATCATTTCTAAACTGACTCAACTCTTATCTCATAGGACGTAGAATGGCAGTGAAAGTCGGAAATTGTATTACTACTTACTTCGACATCATGTCTGGAGTCCCACAAGGCAGGCACCTCGGGCCTCTTATGTTCCTGATCTACCTTAACGATCTTCATTTTGTACTAAAATGTCAGAGACTATCTTATGTTGATCATTTTAAATTATTCGAAATCGTGAGAGATTCTGAAAGCGCTTTATTCCTGCAAACTCAGATAGAGAACTTCGCTAACTGTTGAACAGAATTATCTTAAATCCCAGTAAATGCTCTGTTATCTCGTTTACTAGGAGACGATCATTAGTTTCCTTCGGTTACAACATCTATAGAACTTCACTTAACCGTGAGTCACAAGCCAAAGATTTGGAAATCCTTTTAGACTCCAAACTCAACTTTAAAAGTCTTATCAACTACATAACTGCAAAGGCATCTAAAACTCTTGGGTTTGTGCTCCGTGTAACAAAAAATTTCCGAAATATACGATCCCCTCAAAGCGTTGTACTATGCCCTGGTTCGCTCGTTACTATAATACGTCACGGTATCGACAACCAACGCATCGAATCAATACAACATAAATTTGTTTGCTTTGCCCTACACCATTTACCGTGGAGAGATCCTCTGAACCTCCCAAGTTACTCGTGCAATATTCTTGGGATATGGCGGTTCGGTTTGGAGTAAGAATACTAGATGTGGTCCTCGTAACGTGTCGTTCTCGACTATATTGTACTGAAATATTTCTTCCTATGCTATGTGTCGTACGTTTTACGCTATGCGCTGTGTCAGCGTATAATTGTCACCGTTCGACGCGGTACAGTCCGTTTACGCTTATACAGCATAACCGATCCGCGTCGCGCTGAACCATTTCAATCATGAGCGTCCACCACACGCCCTATTTACATTTTTTAAAAATTGTTATCTATAGTTAAGAATTTTTAAACTAAACAAGGAAATATGAACTAGGATTTATATAATGCGTATTATTCCCATGTAATTTGAAAGAACTCATTATGAAACAATCGTCCACCACACGTCCTATTGTTTCAAATTATATGTATTATTATTTTCATTCCTTATAACTTTTTATTCTATTTTTATGTATTATATCCTCTTTACCATTGATCTCTACCCTTATATTTGAGTCTATGTCCTCTACTACTCTGTATGGACCTATAAATTTATTGTCCAATTTTTTACCTATTTCATTTTTAATTAGGACTAAGTCATCTTTGTTATAACATTTTGGTACAATGTTTAAGTTATTTTTCATTGTTCTTTTCATCTTGCTAGAAAGAAGGTTTTCTCTTATTTCTTGATGGCATACTTGTAACTTTAACGTCAATTGCTTGCTATAGTTGTCTATGTCATAAATAGGCACTGGATTATCATTTGTTAAATTTGAAGGCATGTTACTATTTTTTCCGAATACTAAATAAAAAGGTGTGTATCCAGTGTTAGTGTGAACGGTATTGTTATATGCGAATGTGTAAAATGGTATCCAATGTACCCAAGAAAATAATTTTTCGTTACAATAGATGCGTAAAAAGTTTCCTAAACATTTGTGTGTGTTCTCCAAAGAACCTATAGTTTCATGATGGTAAGCTGTAGAATTTAGTTTTTGAATATTCAATAATTTGGCAATGGATGTAAACAAACTCGACATAAACTCTGTTCCTCTATCCGACGCAATTCGTTGTGGAACACCATATTTTAAAATAACATGCTCCACGAATGCTTTAGCTACTGTCTCTGTTGACTTGTTAGGTATCGGTGTTGCGGTTATAAATTTTGTTAACTCGCATTGCGTTGTTAGTATATATTCGTATCCATTGGTAGGTATCAAAGGACCAACCAAATCTACGTAGATTTTTTCAAATGCTGTGCTTGCTGTTGTCGTAATGATCATTGGAGTTTTTCCGCATCTTCCAACTTTTGATATCTGGCATTGCTTGCATTTTTTAATGAAATTCTCTACATCGCATTTCATGTTTTTCCAAAAATATCTTTTGCTTATAGTTGCAAGTGTGCGTCTAATACCCGCATGTCCCGCTGTCGGTAATATATGGTAGTCGTTTAGTATTAAAAGCTTTGACCTTTCGTCTGTTACTTCTTCTATTTGCTCTCCGATTTTTATTAAAATTGGTAATGTTTTTACTGATGATGGTCGACCATATATCTGTAGTTCTTCATATTTTTTAATGACGTCATATGTCTCCTTATTATTTTTGATGATTATATATTTTATATTATTAATTTTTGAATATTCCGCCACCTTCGACAACATTGCCCGTAGGTCAATTTGTGTCCTTTTGAGGGGAATTTCAATTACATCTGTGGAGATTTGCATGCTTTTTATGTTATCTTTCATTACCATTTTAACGTATTTGTCTTGTTTAGACGAAGGTTGATCAGTCCTATCGTCATTCGCTTTTTCGCCTTTAAGTTTCGAAGCTCTGGTAACGACTAGAACAGTTTTTCCATGAAGTGTTTTCAGGTCTTGAATCGAAATGCGTGACAACGCGTCCGCTATCACATTCTCGCTTCCTTTCCTGAAAGTTACTTCAAAATCATATTCTTCTAAAGCTAACCTGAATTTTGTTAATCTGCTGGAGGGGTCAGCTAAAGTAAAAAGGTAAACTAATGGTCTATGGTCACTGTAGACTTCAAATCTTCTTCCATACAGGTATGGTCGAAAATGCTTGATAGCCCACACCATAGCCAATAACTCCTTTTCTATCGTACTGTAATTTGATTCGGCTTTATTCAGAGTCTTGCTGGCATATGCAACCGGTTTGCCGTTGCTATTAGATAGCACAGCACCAATCGCATATCCAGACGCATCCGTATGTAAGTTGAATTTGTTGGTCTCCGTTAGATCCGGGTAATCCAGTACTGGTGGATTTATAAAACATTGTTTTAAATTCTCGAATGAGTTGTGGCATTCGCTACTCCATTCAAACTTTACACCCTTTCTGGTCAACTTGTTTAACGGTGTGCAAAGCCTAGCAAAGTCTTTTATGTGCTTCCGATAGTAATTTGCGAAAGCAACGAATCGCCTGACTTCATCCGCAGTGGAAGGGATCGGCCATTTTTTCACTGCTTCGATTTTAGCAGGATCAGGCCTGATGCCTTCAGCAGATATGTAATGTCCCAGGTATACTAAATTTTCTTGCAAAAAATTGCATTTTTCGGGGTTTAGTTTTAAATTTACCTCTCGCAATCTTCGGAAAACGTTCGAGAGATTTTTGTTATGCTCTTCTAGATTTCTACCAAATATGATGAGATCATCCAAATATACTAAACACTTCTCTCCATTAAGACCTGCCATCGCTATGGTCATTAGTCTTGAAAATGATGCTGGGCTTATTTTTAGTCCCATTGGAAGCCTTGTCATCTGATATTGTCCAGACGACGTCGAGAAAGCTGTTAGTGGCCTATCCTCTTGCTTCAAATTGCATTGGTAGTACCCTTGGGACAAGTCTAAATGCGAAAAGTACTTCGCTCCTGCCAATGAGTCTATGACCTCCTCTATATTTGGGAGTGGAAATGTATCGTTCTCAAGAACATTGTTAAGTTTCCGATAATCAACAACCAACCTCCATTTCTTTTTGTCATTCGCCGACTTTTTTGGCACTAGTAAAATTGGGCTATTCCATTCGGAACTAGTCTTTTCAATGACTCCATCTGACATCATCCTATCAATCTGGTCATTTATTTCCCTTTTTTGCGCCAGGGGAAGGCGATATTGTTTAGAAAATATTGGAGTTGTGCCATCCTTTATTTTAATACTGGATGTGTACTTATCCGTTACTGTTAATTTATCGTCTTTCAAGCAAAACACATCAGCGTATTTTAAGCATAGCCTCTGCATCTCTGCCTGATCTTGTTTTGTCAAATGTTTCAAGTTCAACTCATTTAAAAGTTTACTTGCTCTATTAGTATCGTATTTTGGCAGTTTAATTTTTCTTACCACATTGTAATCCCTTAGATCCTTTGTTTCAATATTTTTTGTTTCAATGCAAATTTCCTTATTTGCTATATTAATAATTCTTACGGGTAATTTCCCTTCTTTTGGAACTGATATTGAATTTGCTATGAAAACATGTGGCATTATTTCTTGTTGTAGTACCACACAAGTACCCGTCACACCGGTATCAACGTACCTTACCACCTCAGTACGAGCCGGTATAATGTAGCATGTTTCAGTTTTTGGTTGTTGCAATCTCATCTCCATACCCACAAAATCAACAATGGCTCCAAATTCTCTCAAAAAATCTGTGCCAATCAAGCCGTTAACTGCATCCGGCAAGCTCTCTATAATATTAAATTTAATGGGATATTCCACAGACTTGTACCCCACAAAAGTGTCAACGGATCCCAGAGTACGGGTTACTCCGTTTACACCACTGATTTCTAATGTGTGTGAATTATTGATATTGATAAATTCGGGAAGACATCTTTTGTCCAGAATACAACAAGATGCTCCACTGTCAATTATGAGTTCTATTACTCTGCCAATTAATTTAAATTTTGCTCTGAGAGCCTTCTTCGCACTAAAATTAACGAAAAAGATCGATTAAATGTGCCTCTTCTACAGGTTGTTGTTGTTGCTGTTGTTGTGTTTGTTGTTGCTGTTGTTGTCGTTGCTGAGGTTCGGCCATATGTGCCACATGTCCGTTGTTCCTCCCGCGACTGTTATTTCCTCGGTAGGTTTGGTTGGTTTGGTGGTTATTGTTATAACCATAGTTGTTATTGTGTTGTGTACCCCTACCACGGTACCTAGTGTTTCCTCGGTAACCACCACGACCTCTAGAGCTTCCTCGGCTTCTCCAATTATTTCGATCGTTGCCCCTATAGGGCGTTCTTCCTGATGTGCACCATAGTGCCATCATATTTTCTAAACTATTTTCAGTTTTTGGAGTACTTTGGCACTCCAACGCATCCGATATCGCTTTATTTAGCGATGTCGGATTCCGTGCTTTTACGAAAAATTGTGTTGAGGGATCTTTCAATCCCTCGACAAATGCCTGAACCGCTACAGGTTCGACAATATTTAGGGCTGCCGCCTCACTTGGGAAAGTTCCCATTGAAACGTGTGCGGCTGCCAATTTAGCGGACAGGTTTTCTATGTCCGCGCCGAACTCTGCGATTTGTTTAGAATGTTGTTTTTTCAATGCCATCTCCTTTTCCACCGCTCTCGGTGTAATCTTCACCGAAAATTTTCTTTTCAGTGCATCAAACGCCTCGGCGGTTGTTCGGGCATTATCGATTGCCCCGTGGGCTGCGCCTACTAGTCTTGTTTTTAAAAATTTCAGGACGTCTGCTGGTGGAACTCCGTTGGAGTATTCCTCCAGCAATTCGACGGTTTCAATAAATATGGACAGTTTCGATGGTTCGCCATTATATCTGTCGACTACCTTCATGGCCAAGCTAAGGTCTAGTTTGGTCGCCATTTCGTAGCGTTCTTCTTCTTCGAAGTCTGAAAATTCTTCTTGAAGAACTTCCTCGTCGTCGTTTGATTCCTCTGAGTCTTCTTCGTTATCTTGTATTTTCGAATTTTCACCCTCACCCCCTTTAGTGCCTTCAGGGGCTAAGGTGTCGTCTAGGTTAGCAGGTACTGAGCCAAGCAGCTTATAGCACTGCCTAGCAACAGACTTTAGTTGTAGATATCTTCTTTTAAATTGGGCTTTAGTCTCTATTGCTTTACATTTGTTTACGGCCCTTTTTAGCTCTTCTAATATGGTTTGGATTTCCTTTATTTTCCTTACCTTAGTGCCTGGTTTATAATTGGCATGTTTTTTTAAATTAGCATGTAATTTCCCTAACGCATCTCCTGCTTTGAAAAATTCTTCCATTCCAGTGATAGTGCCTAAAACAAAATTTTTTTTTTTTTTTTGTAAAGTAATTTATATTCTTCTTTTTTTACTAATGGATACTTCCCAATTATTTCTCTGGTTATATTTAAGATGTTCTATGGTCATCACATTTGACATTTTTTCCCCGCAGCAGCCGAAATTTCCCATATCTCGCTAGTGTGAAATTTTCCATCCATCCGAAGCTGGAATCATCGAACGAAATTTTCTCTCGCAGTCATCGTCTGGTTGATTGAAATCATTTCCAGTTGTACAACTGAATCAGCACTTTTATCCGTAGAATGTATGTCGATGTACGAATGCAACGTGGAAGCTACTTGGGACAGCACTACACTTTTTTTTTTTTTTTTTATACGTTTGTTTTTTAAAGCAATTGTTTATTGTTTTAATTGTTTTTATTTTGAATCACAACATTTGGTAGTTTCTTACACGTTTGGCAAATTTGCCATACTAATAGCTCTTTGGGCGACACTTTCTGTCTGTTGGCGGTGCAGTTTTGCTACTATCCGCACTACAGTGTATCCTACAGCCAACGCTGCTATCACGCACAGTGCAATTGTTTGTGCGGTATGGTTCTGTTCAATGACGCTATTTGATGCGGCCGGTGCGATGATTTCATCCGCACTAAACCATCCCATTGTAATTTTTTTTTTCCACTCTACGATTCACGTATTACGTGGTCTCTTCCAGAACACTGTTCGAAGCGTGCTTTTTCGCTTTGCAACCAACAAGGACGTTTTTCATTGCACAATTTCTGAAACTATAACTTCCGGAACAAAACTCGACCACTTTTTTTTTTTTTTTTTTTTTACTTGGGCATCTCCAACGCGTGAATCAGAAAATTTAACCGTATCGAAACTCGCTTTCACTGCATACTGGCGAGGATCGCCATGCAATATTCTTGGGATATGGCGGTTCGGTTTGGAGTAAGAATACTAGATGTGGTCCTCGTAACGTGTCGTTCTCGACTATATTGTACTGAAATATTTCTTCCTATGCTATGTGTCGTACGTTTTACGCTATGCGCTGTGTCAGCGTATAATTGTCACCGTTCGACGCGGTACAGTCCGTTTACGCTTATACAGCATAACCGATCCGCGTCGCGCTGAACCATTTCAATCATGAGCGTCCACCACACTCGGACTATTGTAAGCTACTAAAATTAGATTCTTTATCTCTTCGTCGTGATGTCGTCAGATTACCGTTTATATAAGTCTTAGTTTCATATATGTATCATTTGTATTTTTGTAATTTGTTGATACAAAGATGAGGAGGTTTATGCCTGTTTGAAAAAGACGTAAGGCAAATAATGACTGGTTCATTCAAATGGGCTTTCCCTGCTCCAAATAAATCAAATAAATCAATAATGGTTGGTATATACAGTTACTTATTGGAGAATCTTTGTAACTCCCCAAACAAGACATCAGAAAGATGCGCGGACCAGTTATGTCTATGTCAAGGCACGAAAAGCGATTCACATTCCGTTAGTGCTCGTGTCGCCTGTTTGCAGCGTTATGTAGCATGCAAAAAAAACACGATCGAAAGTGAAGTTTGTGCAAAAAAAAATCCAAACGACGATATCTAAGTCGGATTACCACGATGTGGTCCAAGCGCAGATCGCAGAGGAAAGTTTGAAACAATTGCTGAATCTTTTACGAATCGGATGGTGCGCGAACCACCAAAATCCGTTTTGAATTGGAAGTGGAAGTGCTATTAGCGTTCAAAGTTTTTCATTCTTTCGTGGCTAAATCTAAATCTGGGAATGTAACTAGTAGCAATAGCATATTAAAAGTATTAAGTAAAATCACTAAAATCGGGTCAGAGATTCAAAAGTTATGCTTTCTGGAAAAAGATCTGAAGGCGAAAATGAGAAAATCGATGTGGCTTTTGGAATTACGGGAACGATTGATACGATTTTCACGCAATTGCTGCATATTCACATGGGAAGAAGTTGTCTCTGCTGGTTCAATTTCTCTCTCTCAACAATGCCATTTATTCAACTATTCAAACATTCACAGTAATCCGAATCTCCTAACGGTACTTGAAGCGTTCTAAAATGAAATACACTCCCGTAATTAAACATTAATTGATGCCGACTCGAAAGGAACTGGTTCCATTTCGTGGTCGTTAAAATGCTCGAAACTCCAACAGTAAAAATGTCTAATTCCGATTCAAATCAAAGGGGGGGGGGGCTGCATTCTGCATTCTGCAGCAGTTTGCGCTCTATTAGAGCTGCATTCTAGAGATAGCATCAACCTTTTTTTCCCCTTGGTGCTCTTAAACAAATTCACAACTTTTATTAGAGTTCACCAGCGCAGCGCACCATCTCGATATTGTGGATTTGCTTCGTGTGCTTTACAACCGGGAGGGAAAACAGCAGTAGAAAAGTGAGCTGGAATCGGAGAAAGTTCGAGCTAGAAATTTTACCGCCATTCACAAGTTTTACCGGTGAGGAAACTATTCGTAGGACGATACGAACAAATGCTCCGGGTGCTAATAAAGCGGATATCCGGACGAAATCTACACCGGATGTAAGCAAACATGGACTCGTGTGTGATTTATGGTGAGAAGCTTCCCACCAGATGAACTTGATACTTTCGAAAAACTCGAAGTAGAACGGAAGCACAGCATTATACAGAAAAAAAAGTTTAATTAGTAGAGATTCCTCGAGAAAAATTCGGACGGAACCAAGAGACCAATCGCTCTACTGAAACGGGGGAAAAGTGAAAGTTGGTTTTTTATTGCAACGAATTATGAGGATTGAACCAGTTTGTATTTAGAGGTGATTGTCTGCATCACAAGAATCCAAACAGTTAATTTTTCATTCACAATCAATCATTCTACGTTTTCTTTTCTCTACTGCATAGTTTCACAGCTAATCTCAATGTTTTGATTTTCATATAATTTGGTTTGTGGCTCAGCATTCTAATTACCATAAATAATTCTCTTTCTTAATCTGGTACTTTTTAAATCTGTTATTTCTCCTAATTAATCCGATAAAGTTATTCAAAGAAATGCCTACGAAGGGGGACGACACCATCTCAGAAATGTCCTGTGTAATAAGTCGCAAAACTTTCGAACATTCGAGATGACTTTTGATTAATATTTACGATCCTCCGTTGCAAAAAAAAGGCAACGGACTTCATGGTGGTAACATTAATGGGAAGCCTCTGATACACCTTTCCGCTTTTTGGTAAGTCACGCTAAAAAATTTTGGCACTAGAGGGTTAATTTTAAACATTCAGCGAACCGTTCTGCAGTCTGGTTCCAGAGCGTGATGAATATTTGAGCATACTTTCTTATAACTTTATTACTGCTGCTTCGTTTTGAATGGTCCCGTATACGAGCAAAGCCGTCGGTGAAATACAATGCGAACCCTTTGTTGGATGGTACCTACATTACTTGAAAAGTTTTGCACCGTCTTTTAGTGTCCAACTGGAAACTAATTTGCATCCAGGCAAAGCCATGCCATTTTACATTCGCATCCATTTAGACTTGGACTTTTGTTCATTTAGCTATTTTGGCAGCCAGGTTTGAAGTATCCAGGACAGTTTCAGGATAATTAATGCCATGGAAATTGAGTTTCCATTACAAATGTAAGTAGAGTTAGTGAAAAAAAAAAACTATTTTATGCTAATAAATAATGAACAAAATACTATTGAATGTTTTATTTTGCAAAGTAAAGGTATTGTAGACTATGCCAGCGATTCAATCATTTTAGAGTACCAGATTGAAATGAATATGAGAAAAAGAAATTTATAACTTTATTGAATCATTTTTATTCCTGGAAACTTTTTGCTTGGAATTCGGTGATAGATCCTGATATTATTAAAAACAACTTTTCCACTCTAAAAACACATGAAAGTTCCCTTTTTGTACACCATTTGTTGAACAGCTCAGAAAAAAAACTTTCCCAATACGAATGCCGGTCATACATCGCCGGAGCAAAAGACTCGATTACTATCCTCGTACGTTTTTTTACATGAAAAAGTTATGATGATGACTTGCTTTTAAACCCCTCCCATCATACCGTCGCGTTGTGGCGTTGATGCTGCGCCATCATCTCAAGTATCCCTTCGGGATGACACTGCTCGAGCTTTTTCCTTCCACGCTAAAATTTCAGTTCGAACCTTTTGTCGGGTGTTCTGTGTAAAACGATCATTCATGAATGTTCGACAAGTTGGCCTAAAAAATATTAGATTCGAACCTGTGTTATTTTCGCAAGCGGTAAAAAACGACCTTGGTGGCGGTATTCTGTATTGCGGAACAATCCTTTCGACCTGCAAAAAAAAGCGACACCATTCATCTTTCGACGTGCTAACGTGCCGTCTTCCAACATCCAACACCGTATGAAACGTCTATAAGTCATATCTCTCAGTTACCACCAGAGTCACCTAATGTCATTACTCAGTTATGTCAGCTCTGACGCAGATCATCCAACGTTATCAAGAATATACCCCAAGGGCTAATAATAACGGTACCTATCTTTCGTCGCTAAAATCCAAAATCGATTTCCGAGACGTCTGTCCAGAGCTCGTGACAAAATTGCTACAATCTTTCGCGCTGGAAATAGCACCGAAATGCTATTTATTGCCGCCGCCGGGCGACGTTGAGCAAGATTTGATTGTCTTTTTTATTTTTAAATTCTTACCTTTTCTGGTCCTAGCTACTGCTGCTGCTGATGGTGCAGTTTTCGAAATGATTTTATCGAACACCGGTCCTAGGTGAGACTACGCAGTATAAATGAGCCCCATCGTGGTGATCGGATATGGCACAACTTGTGCGTCCAGACCTAATGATTGATGAAGTGGATGAAAGCAAACAAGGTGTCTAAGAGAGCTTTCGAAATCATTGGAACAGGAGTAATGGATTTTATTATGTAGAGTCAGTCCAAAGGGTTACACCCTTTGATACTGATGTATCCGGGTCGGTTAATGTGACATATTGGTTATTTATTGTAACGGATAAAATCAAAGCTTCGAGATTGAAACCCTTTTTCACGCACGACTACATCTTTGTTTACTATACTGGACAACTCACACTTTGTGAAAACGAACAACCTTTTTACTATTATTGCATGGAATTCAACCGTCACCATATCGTTCGATAACAAAAATGTGACAGGGAAAGGTCCCTTAGGCCGTGACGATAGTCTTATTTTACTTACTTACTTACTTACTTACTTACTTACTTAAGTGGCTTGCCGTCCCAAGACAAAAGCTGACAAACAAGGTTTCTCTAGTTAACTCGATTGTGGGCTACCGCTCTCCAATTCCTTAGACACCGAGTACTCTCCATCTGATCTCGCTCCACCTGTTCTAACCATCTTGTTCGCTGGGTGCGTTTGTACAGGGTAGTTGTCCGGCATTCTTACAACATGCCCTGCTCAACGCATCCGCAACACCTTGTAACGCTATGTTGAACATCAGGCATGAGAGACCACCACCTTGACGAAGTCCGCAGTGTGATTCGAATAAAATCAGCAATCTACCCGAAATCCTAACACAGCACTGTGTATCATCCATCGTATAGATCGAATCAGTTTGATGGGCTTCCTGGGGAACGGTAGAGCTATGTCCGTCAAAATTGGAAACACTGTTTCTTTGCACTTTTCTGTCACAATTGGCGTACCACAAGGTAGTCATATAGATCCATACCTTTTCCTGCTATATCTTAATGGCATATATCTTACCCATGAATGCATGAATTTATCGCATGATGATAATTTTAAACTCTTCTTCATAGGTAACAATACCTTTGACGTTCAATTTTTACAATCACTACTATCAAGTTTTGCTGATTGGGACAATATCAACAGGACGGTGTTAAATGCATCGAAGTTCTCTTGTATCTCCTTTATACGCAAACGATCACTCCTATCATTTGATTATTTGATTGTAATCTTTTAATGAGAGAATTTTCATGACAGTAATTCTCGTTGAAACGGGACCGCTACTGACACGAGGTTTTCAAATATTGAAACTTTTGCACTTGATAGATTGAAAATGGTTAAAAAATGAGAATTACACTTTTAATACTTCGAAACAGTGGACCCCTCGCTCGCCAGGGGGCCTGACAGTTTAAAAAATGTCGAATTGTGGCATGCAAAATGTGAATGTGGCAAACCTTGAGATTTATATCGTGTGATATTTTATAAATTTGCAATGAAACAAACAAACAAATACCACTGTTCTGTAAAGAAGAAGAACTGGGCTTTCAAATGCAGTAAAAAATTTTTTGACGGTCATCTTGGATTTGGTCGCCGTATTGGATCTTATCAAAAATGCAAAAATTTGGTGTGCATTGGCATTAACTAATTAAAACAACCAGTTATCTGTAGCAAGGTTCACAGTTTTTATATAATTATTGTGATATTTTCAAAATTTGCTATGAAAAGAACTACAAACGACATGGTTTTGTAACGATGGAATGGAATGGGGGACTTGAAATTAAAATCGGTTGGGGGATCAAGGCGATAAGGCAATTTTATGATAAAATTCAAGATGGCCGCCATTTTTTTCACTTCATTTGAAAGCCCTATGCTTCCTGATTACAAAATCATGTCGTTGAGCAAATCCAAGATGGTCGCCAAAACATTTTACTCTATTTGAAAGCCCAGTTCTTCTTCTTTACCAGAAAACTTGAACTGTGCCATTTGTTGATTGTTTCGTTGCAAATTTATAAAATATCAAACGATATATATCTCAAGGTTTGCTGAAAATTCCACATTTGTTTAGACTGTTGGGCCCCTTGGCGAACGAGGGTTCCACTGTTTCGAGGTATTAAAAATGTAATTCTCATTTTTTAACCATTTTCAACGAGAACGAGTTTCAACGAGAATTACTCCTAAGTCAAAAATATATCTTACTAGCTGACCCGACAAATTTCGTATTGCCACATATTAACCTGTGTTGTACATAAATCATGAATCTCGGATGATCTTTGTCACAATCTCGAGTTTTGCAAGTTTTTGAGGAGTTCAACCTTAGATGATTCATTTTGGCAGTTACGTAACTATGAAAGCATCCCAGGTAACCAATAAGGATCACCAGTGCTTTTCAAATGTAGGCCAATAAGCATTTAAGACGCCTTAAATGCTACTTAAATGCTATTTTGGCAAAATATACAGCTACTTTACTGATAACCTTTTTATAGTGTTGACAATGCTAATTTACAGCTAATTACCGACACGAAGAATTTGAATACAATTTTGGATGCCAATTTACAACACCTATGCAGTCAAAAGGCTAATATACTACAACGTGCAGTATAAAATGCCAGATACCCTGATTTGCTGCTTATGTTAATGCTTATTAGTTACCTGAAATGGGTAGTTTAATATACAAATTTGCAATGTTTCCTCACAGTAAAGTAGAAAACAACTCCCCTGTCCCCTCATTGCATAGCCAGAAAGCGGATAGTAATATTCGCCATGATTGGAGAACATTTCGCCGAATATCATTTTGCGAAAAACCTTAAGCGGAATGTACCATTTCACGGAAAATTTTTTCGTGGAAAGTACCATTTCGCGATCCTCTCCTTACTCGCTGTCGCTCGTTCCAGGAAACCCAGGTAGACCTAGGAAAACAAATAAACCGAGACAGTAGTGATTTCTGCGGGGAGTTGCCTCCCCCCAGTGGGCGGCGCTTCCGACGGCGGGTCGCCGGCAACACTCGCGGCCGTCTCGTCCTGAATGATCTAGTGTTACTATAGATAGTTCCTGTGGTCTTGTTATTGACTAATGTTTTATGGAAGAATCTCGAATTTTTCGAGTCCGATTAGTTTTTGAGTTTCGCATAAAATTTCTGTTTTATTTGTATGAGAGTCCATATCCCCCTACCACAGGGGTGAGAGGTCTCTAACTATCATAAAATAAATTCAAGACTCCAAAATCTCCCACATGCCAAATTTGGTTCCACTTGCTTGATTAGTTGTGCAGTTATAAGGAAATTTGTATTTCATTTGTATGGGAGCCCCCCCCCCCTCCTAAACAGGGGAGGGGTTCTAACTCATCATAGAAAAAATTTCTACCCCTGAAAGCCCCACATGCCAAATTTGGTTCCATTTGCTAGATTAATTCTCGAGTTATGAGGAAATTTGTATTTCGTTTGTATGAGAGCCATCCCTCCTAAAAAAGTAAGGGGTCCTAATTCATCATAGAAAAAATGGTTGCCTCCAAAAACACCCACATTCCAAATATGGTTCCATCTGCTTGATTAGTTCTCGAATTATGAGGAAATTTGTATTGCATTTGTGTAGAAGCCCCCCCTCTTAAAGTGGGGAAGGGTCCTAATTCACCATAGAAAATATTTTTGCCTCCAAAAACCTCCACATGCCAAATTTGGTTCTATTTGCTTGATTAGTTCTCGAGTTATGAGGAAATTTGTATTTCATTTCTATGGAAGCCCCCCCTCTTAAAGTGGGGAGGGGTCCCAATTCATCATAGAAAAAAAAATTTGTCTCCAAAAATACCCCCATGCCAAATTTGGTTCCATTTGCTTGATTAGTTCTCGAGTTATGAGGAAATTTATTTTTCATTTGTACAAGAGCCCCCCCCCCCTTTTAAAGTGGGGAGGCATCCTAATTCACCATAGAACATATTTTTGCCTCCAAAAACACCCACATGCCAAATTTGGTTCCATTTGCTTGATTAGTTCTCGAGTTATGAGGAAATTTGTATTTTATTTGTATAGGAGCCCCCCTCCTAAAGTAGGGAGGGGTCCCAGGTCACCATAGCAAAAAATTTTGTCTCCAAAAACACCCACATGCCAAATTTGGTTCCATTTGCTTGATTAGTTCTCGAGTTATGAGGAAATTTGTATTTCATTTCTATGGAAGCCCCCCTATTAAAGGGGAGAGGAGTCACAATTCCCCTTCTAAAGAGGGGAGGGGTCCCAATTTACCATAGAATAAATTCTTGTCACCGAAAACACCCACATGCCAAATTTCCCAGCTAGCATTTTCATATGTATAAAAATGTTAAAAATCAGCATTACGTACAGATATACATGCTGAATAAATCGTAATTCATGCGCAAAACTGGCATATCCGTACTATTTTGGAGGCGATATACGTGATTACGAATAATTTTGAGCGTTACGACTATATAAGTATTTATATACGATAATATCCGATTAAGCGCGAGTCGCTCCGTACTACTCTACGATTTTGTGCTGAAAATCGTATGTATGTCAGTCATTATCATTATATACGACAAAAAATCAACTTGATCCCACTTTATCCAGCTTTAGTTACGATTTCGAGTTTGTTAGGAGATATTTACGATAGTTTTCATACATTGATATACGAGTTGGTGCTAGTTGGGTTTGTTCTATTTGCTTGATTAGTTCTCGAGTTATGCAGAAATTTGTGCTTCATTTGTATGGGAGCCCCCCCTCTTAGTGGGTGGAGGGGTCTCTAACCATCACTAAAATCTTTGCTGGGCCCTAATACCTCTACATGCAAATTTTCACGCCGTGAAGTAGTTTTTGATTCTATAAGGAACATCCCGACAGACAGAAATTCATTTTTATATATAAGACGAAGCAAATAACGCAAACAGTTTCTTATGAAAATGTCAGTAAATATTCTTAGCATATTCACAGATGTATTACCGATAGATCTAAACGTGGTATGTCTTTTGCTGTCCCCACCAAAGAAAAAGTAGTAAAAAAAGAAAGAAGTAAGAAAAAGAGAAAAAATGTGCGAGATGAAATAACATAAACTGGCATGAATAAAAGAAAACCGAAAGAAAAAGCGAGACAAAAAAGAGAAAAAGTGGAAAAAACGTAAGTGAAACAGAGGGAAACGAGCAAAAAATGAGAAGACTGGTGTGAAAAAGATTAAGAACTGGAAAGAAAAGAAATAAAATTTAAACAAGGTAGCAACAACTCTAAAGAAAACGAAGAAATGGATAAACAAGACAGAAAAAGAAAAAAGGACAAAAAAGGAGCAATACGGGAGTAGGAGAAGAGAGTAATGTGAATAAAAAAAGAGGAAAATCGGGACAAAAAGAAAAGAAAATGAGGAGAAAAAATGAAAACAGGAGCGAAAAGGGATAAAACGGCAAAAAAACAGAACGTGGTAGGAAAGTAGGAAAAGCAGAGCACAGAAAAAAGAAGAGAAAATGAACAGAGAAAGAGGAAATAGCAGGCATAAAAAGGAAGAGCGAAAAGGAACAAGAGACAAGAAATGAAAAACAGAACAGAAAACAAGAGAAACTGAAATGGAAAAGTAGAATAGCGAGAGAGAAAAAACCGACAGAGGAAATGAGTAGAATGGATAAAGAAATAAAATGTGAAATATTGGACAAAAAACGGGAAAATGGGACACAAAAAAAGGAAAGAGGAACAGGAAAAACGAACTGAAATAAAAGGTATAACGGAAGGTAAAAAGACAGGAGATAAAAAAGGAAAAGACTGGAGATAAAAAGGGACTTTGCAGAATAAAATGACAGAAAAGGTGGAATAAACGGGACGGGTCGTCAAAAAGCGGAAAACAGCACAGACAAAATCGAGAAGGAATAGAGATTAATAGAGTTGGAAAAATATGATAATTGGAAACGAAAATAGGGAAAACGTGAAGAGAAAAGACTGAAAACGGGAAACAAAGTAACAAATACGAGCGAAAAGCTTGAGGAAAAACAGAACTGCCAATGAGAAAAAATGGAACTAGAAACGAAGAAAAACAGAACAATAAAATAGGAAACACGAGACAAAAAAAAAGGAAGATGAGAGAAAAGGTAGAAAAACGGATAGAAAGTGAGTGTAAAAACCAAGAAAATGGTACAATAGGCGAGAAAGCAGAACAAAAACTGGAAAAATAGATCCGGAAAAGTAAAAAGCAATACAGAAAAGAGGTAAAGCGTGTGAGAGAACAAGATGAAAAATGTCAATTTTATTTTCAAGTACAACTTCGTGTCTAATTCCAAATTTAAGTTCCAATTAGTCCAAATTCTAGCCTAAGGTCTAATTTAAGTTCAATTGCATGTCCGATTTTGGGCTCAATTTCAAGTCAAGTGGTACAACACTTTTTTAAGATTAAATTTCACTGTTAATAGTGGAGTTTAATCACGTGTTTTCCTTCAGTTAATTAAGCATGAAGGGCGCTATATCTCTACATATTAGCATTGGTAGGAGAAACTGCTTATCAACTTACACTTAGGGACTATACTGGCTCGTTTAATTGTGCCGGAGTTTTATTTTCAAGTATAATAAATTCTAGTTTGTTACGTGATTTTTAAGTCACCGAAAATCTCGCATGTGGATAGTATTTTTCGATATAAATTAGGGCTGTTTATGTGGTACCATTACCATTAGGTTTATTAAAGTTATGAAAAAGGTGTATTTTTGATCTTAATTTTTGCAATTACTGGTTTTACAAAAAGATTTTCGAATATTCAGGCTAGTCTTATAAAACCGGAGCTTACATACTGAGTATTGTTTCGTACGGCAATTGAGCATCGTTTGCTTTCGAGCCTCGCTTGTTGGATTTTTGCGACAGCGGTTGTTTTTGAAGGTCATTTTGAATTCACTTGGGTACACTTTGAAATGACGCGTTTACAAACCGAAACTTATCAAATGTAATTCCAACTCATCTTGTGGTAAATGTAATCTACAACTCAGATCGTTTTATATCTAGATTGTTTTATATCGAGGTATCCCTGTATATGGCATAAATTTTATTAGCACGCTTTTTTCCATAAATGATTGTTCGTTAAAATATTTTGAGATAATTGAAGCTTCTAGTTTTTGTTCGGAATATTCTCAACCTGGTTCAGCAAAAATGCTTCAAACTGTATCCTTATTTTTCTATCTTCATCTCCTCGAGCAAAACCTTTCGGACGTAGCCGGCGTCGTTATTAGTCTTGAAAACTCAGAATCACTGAAGATTGCACAATGAGATCATGCTACTCGCTAGGGGAACTTTTAGTGTTAGTTTATCGTACAATTTTCCGTTCCGTTCTATAGAAGACATTTCAGATAGAAAAAGTATTGCCTCAGAGTGACATTAATGGCTGTTTTGAAAAACGCTTATTCGTTTGGCTGAACACAATACATACATACAAAGCACCTTACCAGCAACGCAAAATATACTAGTCCAAAGCGGTTCTAAGGATCATACGGGAAAAGTCTTATCGGATTAAATTTCATCCTAGTTTAGGTATTAGAATGTTTGCACTACTCTACGATCAGTGCACTCAAAGCTAACACAAACGGGTCATGCAAAATCATTCTCATGGTGCTCTCTAGCCCATTAAATGAACATAACCTTAAATCTAATTTAAGCTAAGCTCCAACTTATGTGCCGTCGGTAGGTAGCATAAAAACCGGACGGTTTTCCTCTTTCATAGGGTAATTAAGTGTTGTTTATAGTGGCATCGTTTATATTCAACGACACTCATTCCGATCCAGACTGTTAGTGGGAGTCTGGCTGTAGAATAAAGCCAGAGCATACAAAACAAATCCTAAGGCTTATTTAGGCCTATTGGTGAGTGGTAAGTTTTGCTGGCTTTTGTGGTAAATCTTTTCTGCTGAATCACGTCAAAAAGCTACTACTGCTGGGGGCTTTAGTTTCGACTATTAATAGTGTCATTCGGAAGATTTAAACTGCCGTATATATGTGAGTTGAAAGTACTTTTTTAATGCAGACGCACGGTATTTTACTTGAGTTGGCAAAATGCCACGCTGCGTTATTTGCGTCTAATAAGGACAGAACAAACAATTTGAGCCCAAATCGTTGCGGATATTCTGGCTTCTGACTGTCTGCCAAACAGTGTGTCAAACTGTTTTTTCTTTCACTCAACGTCTCTTTAAATAGGTATTACGCTCGCACTGCTTTTAAGAAAATTATGTTTCTCATTTTTTATCCCCACATAATCCTTCTTTCGTAGCAACCTTGAACCCCCAACTTGCTGGCTGCCGTCAGGCTAAGCATATATTTATTTTACCGGGCGTCGCCTGTTCGTTGACAAAATAATGAATGAGGCAACTACTGGCCAACGAAACAACTTTGTTCGTCGTTTTCGTGGAGCCGTCTAGGTTTCACGTTGAAGATTGAGAGCGAGTTAATTTCGTACCTCATCAGTCATCTAGTCGGAACCACGAATTGCTGTGTACTGTGCTGCCCTAAAAAGCTACTCAACCGATACCCATATAGCCAACATCGCCGCTACCAAACAGTGACCAAAGTTTGGCCCGGTGAGGCCGACCAGACTGGCTCAGTTTGCTGTCAGCCGGGCCCAAAGTTCGGAATGATCCGACTAGGTATATGAAATGTACTGGCCCAATTTTTCGGTGGTTCAAGAGACTGCAATTGCAACCGAAAACTGCTGTACCTAGCACACTGGAGATCTGCCAAAACGGACGACGCGTGTTTGCATACTTTGCTGAAGAAAAGTAGACATCATAAAAATGCAATTTCGAGTCGCCCGGAATGCCAAGGCTTGGCTTCCGTTTTCCGACATAAAGCTTTTTATATGAATCTCTATCGTAATCATAAAATATCTTGGCGTATAAAATGTATTTACCTTGTTTGTTGAAACTGACAGCCTTATGTTCTGGCAATGTTAACGAATATGTTTCATCGTCATTCGGTGCACGAAGTTAAATGGTGCATCTTTTCCGTTGTTTAGGCACCAACTGCATAGAATCCTTTCAAAGTATAGACATATTGAAATTTTGTGCAAGATTCAGTGGCAATCTTAAATATTTTATTCGGTAGTTTTTATATTCATATTTAACTAAATCGATATAAGCATGTACAATTGAGTAAACCCATACACAGACTTCTCCCAGATCCACCGTAATAATTTCCATTAGTGTTACAATATACATGTTACCTTACCTCATCCATTTACCATGTTAGCCGAATAATTATGTTAGACAAATTAATACCGATGTCCTTGGCTTCGTGTCTAGCTTCAACAAATTTCGGATCGATTGTGATTCAATTTAGACTCAAACCTAGAACATTGCAGGTTATTTTTCATGTTTTCTTTCCTTTTTTTTCTCTACTCCCAATCCCATCTTCTCCACCAGTCAGTGAATGTACTAAAAGCAATTATCATTTCGGCGTAACAAAGTTCCCGCCCTCCGGTGCCTCATCCTATACCGGCCATGTGTTGAATCGTGGGAAATAGCAAATAATGTATATAGATACGTAGAAGCCAAGAGCCCATGTCTATGGCAGGTTGTTTCTGCAAAAATGGAAGGAGCTTTCTCCGGTGCTGTTTCCCTTTCGCAAGTTCAGTACTCAGTAGTACATAGGACTGCTGGTAGGCTGCTGATTCAATTTTCTTTGCTAACACAAGCATGCATAAAAGACGAGGAGAGACAAAACGAGATATGCATATTGGAAATTTTTCCCGCTGCTGAAGTATGTAAGTTATTTTTTGAATGAGCTGATAGAACTTCAGCGCTCAGGCAGCATGTGGCACACGTTTCTGTTTCGTCCTGATGAATACATTAAAATCATTTTAGTTTTTTTTTTGAGCTTGTCGGGGTGAAAAATTCTTGACGAAAGTATTGACGTAGTAGGTATAGACGCAAAAACAACGTAGACGTATTGTTGTTTATTTGCAACGTAAAATTTATTCACTCAAAACATTTGTACTTGCAATTGTTAACCTGACGTATACAAACATTTGACCAAAATATAACTTATTTCATATGGCATAGATAAAGTCAAATATAAACGTTCTTTCTTATTTGTCAACTTTATTTACAGGATCCTTGGTACCGAATAGAAAAAGGATATTGCACCAGCAGCACAGTAGGACAACAAAGTACCAGCAGCGATAGTAGTCAAGGTAGGTTCGACTTCCGTTAGCGGTGTTTATTTCCTGCACCAACAATATTCACATTGGTGGAATTCATTTTGGTGTTACTCTAATGTGTCTTTAAGCCCTTGTATATGTAGGTATCTATGTCGATAGACGAAAGTCACAGTGAAAAGTTTTTCTATTATAACTGAAGCATAAATTCTAAAGTTTTATTTTTAGTGCCTTTCGTTTTCGCTCCTTTCGCGTTCGAAAATGAAAAACAACTTAACTTGATTTTTCATTTTATTTTGCTTCGCTTGTGTGCATAATCTTAAGACATAATTGTGATTATTTCTAGATAATAAACGCCGCATTTTACCACCTCACGCAAAGGCAGGATGTAGTTCTAACCAAAACCTAAAAATGCATGCGGCACAAAAACTGGTTGGGTTTTGAGCCCTATTTCATTTAGTGAGTTCCTGGTTGATTTTTTCTTGTTGGGGGATTTGACTACTTTGTATATTAATTTGAACTTATGTAGTATTTAAAATAATTGACTCGACTTTTCTAGGGGGCCAAATCTTGCACCCCTGGCTCCCTAATTCCACCAACGGACAGAGCTGGGAGAATAAAACAAAATTGGATATTAGACTACATAATATAAGAGTACAGTAGTAGTTTAGTTAGTAAAACATTCGGGTACCAACCAAAAAAACGTCGGTGGGAGCTCCATCTGTCATTGAACGACCCAATATATTTGTGGCCTAGATATCGAAATTTTCTAGTTCATCCAGTTTATCATTCTTCGCACCAGACACTTCTTCACTCCTAAAAAAGATGAACGGCATGGCTGGTGACTCACTTTTTCCAAATCCTCCTTAAAAGCTGGCCTGCTAAATGCTAAATGGAGATTATTCAAAGTAATCGAAAGTTTGGGTCGAAGGGTCTTGGAAATTTATGAAATTTCTTATACGAAATACGAGCATAGTTTATGGACTTATAAATACAAAATGCGAGGCCACCTGTTTTTCAGTCACCTTCAACAAAACGTTTCCGATTCTTCGCTCATCGCTTAATTTTAAAATTTATAATACTTGTACTAAGTATCGACGTTGAACAGAAATGCTTTTTAAGAAATTGCGAAACAATTCCTCAGCAATCCAGAAAAAAAATCAATTTTTCTAGTTGGTTTGTTCTGTAAAATACTGAGAAAAATTAGGTACAAGATCAACACAATAATAAAACAAAAACGAAATAAATAAAGAGATACAAACTGTTCGAAACCAAACCTCCATGAAAATGATGTAGAAATGACACAAAAATGGCACCAAAACATTTTACTTGCAAAAAACCAAATTTTTCAAAATGTAAGTGCACTATTTTGAAGCACGCCTTATTTGATGATACAAAAATGACTCAAACAATAACAGACAAATAATAATCAAAAATTACACAAAAATAAAATAAATATGATACAAAATGCGAGAGAAAACAAAAGAGATACAATATTGGCGTTTGTAATACATAAAAATAACACAAAATGATAAAAATAACAAAAATGATAAAAATAGCAAAATTGATACAAAAAAGTAAAAAAATACTTTACACAGATTAGTTATAGACACCGCTAGAAGCTGCACAGTACATAACGACCCATGTATGCACCACAACAGGTTCTTTTTGAAATTGACGCAGTGCCACCGCTACGTTTTAGCATGCCATCAGAGAGAGTGAACATCCGAACGCCAAGCTTTGGTTTCAGGTCGCCCCTCGTCGTTATTTTCTATCAAGTAGATATCACGAAACGAAAAGAAAACGAGATTGAATAAGGTGCGCGCGTGTGTTCGGCTGTCGTTCGTTGGCTGGGTGCTGCACGGTGCGTTTCGAACGCATTTAACACCGTGCCAGATAGAAGAAGTTGGCACCAAAGTGCGGTTTCATGTTCGTTTCTGTCGCAACCTAAACCGGGTGCACGTTAGTTATGATCGGAGTGCGGTGCGTGCATTCACAGGTCTGAACACGGAGAATGAAAAATGCCACAAACATGATTCACACTTTCACAGCAAAATTTTATTTTATTTTATTTTTACTGTGTCATCCATCTCAATGATACATATTTAGTCTGGAAAAAGCAGCTCAAAGCTGTTTAAAAATCCAGTATATTTTGTCAGTAGCATACTAAAGTTTAACATCAAATACATAGAGAATAAATAGCTTAATAGCAATAGTTAAATAACATAAAACAAAATCACACACAAACTTCGGTAAAACGATAAGCTATCACGCCGAACAAATATTTCGCGGATATGTTTTTGAATGCTCAGAATCTAACATTCATAACTGCGGACTCCAAATAAGACAAATTGATTCGCGAACGGAACGAACAAAGGAACAGTTCGTAAAGTACATGAATCGCCGAATTCTTTGCCAATTCAAGAGAGAGAAAGGAAAAGGGAGAGAGAGAGAGAAAAAGAAAAAAGGAAAGAAGCTAGCTTAGTTATAAGCTTAGGTACACTGCCCGTAGCTGCACTCCGTGTTGGGCCAAACCAGTAAGATTGCACAAAGAAACAATTAAATGGTGCGTAGGAGTAACATAACATTCCCATTGTGCCATTTCAGAAAGAGAGAAAAGAAGAGAAAGAAAAAAAAGAGAGATAAGGGAAGGGAAAGAGAAAAGGAGAGACATCAATATAAAATGAACACAGAATAAAGTAATGACTACCCAAAAATAACAGAAATTAAGAGCACAAAAATAACCCACGAGTCACACATCATCACAACATAACAAGACGATTTATAGACGATATTAAAATTATTTTAAATTGGCACAAAAATAACGGACTGCAGTAGTTTAGTGAGTAAAACATTCGGGTACCAACCGAAAAAGTGTGGGTGCGAACGCCTTCTGCCATTGCACAACCCAATATATTTTTGGTCTACATAGCTTGCCTAGTTTTGCCTAGTTTGTTTTCATATTTTTACCCAAATTTAAAAATCTTTCCGAAATTATTTGCTAATTGTTGTTGTTCGACCAACATTCCCACTTTTCCCGATAGAACCTTTGCACCGCTGTCAAACTGTACTTTCTAATCTTTGCATTCGTTTTTAGGGTAATTTTTTTATCACCAATAAATTTTGTAGAGGTAGAAACAAATGGCAGCCGAATAGTACTAAGTCGGAACCTTCCCACGAAGCTCCCCAAATTTTTGGCGCATCATCAAAAATATGTGTGGTCTGGCATACAACAATGTCAATGATTGCTTTTTTTATTGATTAATTCTGGTCGTTTTTGCTCACCCAATAGCTTTGCATTAATTGTTGGCAGCAGAAATAAGAATCTATCGTTTGACCTGTTTCAAGCAGCTCATAGTGGATGATTCCCTTCCGCTACTAACAAACATTGAGCACTCAGTTATTTCTCGTCGTCAGTCCGAACTTTGGAACTGTTTTTAGAAATTCATCTCCATCAATCAGATTTTCATCACCCGCCGTCAACCACTTCTGAAATGAAGAGAGATGTGTGTAACCGTTTATATTTATTCTAAACGTGACATGAGAAGAATCGTCCTCTTTCATCATTGGACTTCTGACGAGGTAAGTTGTACTCGACTACCAATTGGGTGGCCTTAATCCATAGCGAAATAAATGGTTACACAATTTGGCGACCGTGACAGGACCATTAAAACCATAGAAATTCAATTTGTTATGGAGAGACCACCTAATTAAGATCACCAACAAAGCGGGCCAAAACGACCGCGCAATAGCGGTTAAGATGCGAGATTGAAATTATTTTTTTGTGGTTAATTCACGACGTAGCTTCTTTGTGAATACAGTTATTTTTTTCCAAGTGGTTCAAAAGAGGTTTAGGTTGATGTTTAGTTCCTTAACAATGACCACACTGATTATGTGCCGACCTAGCCTAACTTTTTCGAGGAGTTCAGTTGGTCGTCTAGAGCGGAGTTCATCTTTGACATTGCAATTTCGAACGAAACAGCCTTTAGCACCGTTAGGTGAATATAAAATTATATAATATTATAAATTGACCTAATCGCGGTAGACAGCAGGACTGACATGCTATAGATTTCGTGAGTTTTGAATCGCAAGACATGGCATAATTGCGTGCCAACAGAATGTCGAAAGGTGGCTGCGAAAGGATATAGCACTGCTGGTGTTTCCCCTTCCTAGTTTGCGTCCGAGAGGGTACGTGTTTGTGTGATTTTCAATATTGTAAAGCGTGATTTTTCTATTGATGATTATGAGGGTGTGGCATAGAACAAATATTTTTCAGAAGGATCCACATGAAATCTATGTTCAGGAGCAATCCGATTTTGACTGCCTTCAATCTTCGATAGTTTTATCTGATTGACGTATATGCCATTCAATTCACACTTTTCATTTAGCTCGCCATCTATCAAATGTTTACGAGTCATTTATAGTTTGCTGAGGAAAGCGTTTGCAATAGGTAATACCAATTCGCTGAAGTTTTTGGAGCGTCTTAGTAGAATACGAAACCTAAAAATAAAAAATAAGATAAGTTGGATAAGTTTTCTTATTTTTTATTTTTAGGAATACCAATTCGGTTTCAATTTCAAATATGGTACATAACACTAACCTATACATGGCAGTGTTATTTTGCTCGATTATTTCAACTTCCAAAAGGTTTCTATTTTAATATCGTTAATTTTAAACATAGAAAAATAATTTATTATTCAATTGAAATAAAACTTAAAAGAAAATTTCAATTTTAAATTCAGAAGAAAAGATTTCCTTCGCAATAATATGTAATCTATACGGCCTCAACTATCATTTCCCACGACTCACCTCAGCATTTATATCGAAAAGCATTCAGCTCTACAACATGCATGAGACATCATAACTAAATTGAGTGCCACACGATCATTAAAAAACCTACCCCATAATTTCCATCCACCATCGCTCATATCGGTCTGATGACCGCATGGCACACCCCACGTGCCGCATATGGCTATCAGATTGATGTCCGTGCCAGTAGAACACTTGGTTTTCTTAGCAAATGTACCGAAAATGACAAAACTATTGATTAGAAAATCACTAAGATGTTTCATGACACTCGCATTCGTAGATTTTTTGAATAACACCTACTTTTTCGTTTAAAAGTTTCTGTACAGTTTAAAATTGATATGACGTGATAAATTATCACTTTTATGAACCAACTATTAAAAAGATACTCTGGCGATTGAAGCGCAGATAAGTTTGTATGGTGCAAGCATGTTACGACAACTTCAGATTATTGCAGTGTTACTGTGCGTTTCGCTATAAATGCCTCTTCATAAACAGGATCATTAGCAATCAGAACTGATAATTGGGTTTCTAGATTTGGTCACACGTGCCTTTTGCTATACACATTTTGAAACGAAATTTTTAAGTGATATTCAACTCACATATAAAACACAGCTCGAATCAAAAGTTTTAATGTTTATTGAGCGGCAATTCAATAAACTGAATATGAACATCGTCCGTACCATAACGGTGAGCATCATAAATAATTCCCGAAACGATGAAAGTGGGTGGCCCTTAGGCGCTTTATAATAACTACTTTTAATGGATTCGGAGTTATGGAAAAGGCAGAAAATGGCTGGCTTAATGATTGTTTTTTTTATATACACCAAATAGACTACAGCTGACATGTCCTACAGGCACTTCAACTGCGAACAAAAGCAACGATAAAATTGACAACCGTTTACAACCGCATAATTGAATTAACTTTACGTAAGAACGTAAATAATAACACAGAACGAAAAAGTGAAACCGATGTTCGACTCAAACAGAAGTGTATATAAATTAACACTATAGGCAAATAAATTATTTTTAACCCTCTAGTACGTAAGTTTTTTTCATTTTGCATAATTTTTTTAAGTTTCGTACGAAATAAATGTTCCAAATTAACTTAGCAGCCAGTGCCAAATCGTGGCTTGCCCAAATTTAAATCCCATTTCATATCGTATTTGTTCCACTGCATTGAATTAAGCTTTACTATAAAAGTTTTAGCCCTAAATACAAAACTCCAAAATAAAACATTGAATCCATTGTCAGTTGGCAATAAAAAAACCGTCGCTTGATTTGACGTTACTGAAATTCAAACATACATTTGTCCGCCTTAGTAATGTGAAATACGTGATCGCGTTTGATCTACCACCTTTTGCCACCTTGAAAATATTTGAAGTATTATTTTTCATTAAAAATTATTTTCTCTAAATTCTTCTCCTTATCTCTGAAAATTAATTGGATGAAATATATAAATCTTTTACAAAAATGTGAATCTTAGCACGATAAACAACTCTCTAGAACAATACTAACACGTAAGAATTGGCCAGTAAAAGTTAAAGTTAAGAAACTGTTTTCAAGAGTTAATTAGCCAAAAAATGTATGACATATGAGCATTGCACGTTGAATTTGACCAGTTTGTTCACTTTTAGTTTTTGATTTTACACCCGTAACTTCCTGTAAGACGTAGCTTTATGTCAAAATCAGAAGGTTTTTGCGACGGGACTTGCCTTGATCTTGGGTTTAGATTTGGGCTTAGCTTTGGAGTTGGACTTTGGCTCGGGTTTGGGCTTGAACCTGGCACTGAACCTGACCCAAACCTGGACCTGAACCTAGACAAAGATCTGGACCTGGGCCTGTATTTGGATCTGGACCAGGACCTGGAAATGGACTTTAATTTAGATTTGGACTCCTATATGTATTTGGACTTGAATCTGGACCTGGACGTCTGGATCTGAACCTAGACCTACACCTAGACATAGACTTATACCTGGACCTGGACCTGGACATCAATATGGATCTGGACTGGAATCTGAGCCTGGACCTGGGCTTGGATCCAGATCTGAATCTGGATCTGGTCCTGGTCCTGAACCTGAACCTAGACCTGGACGAAGATTTGGACCTGGACCTAGATCTGGGTTTGGAACTAGATATTAATCTGGACTTGGACATGGACCTGGACCTGAACCTGCACCTGGACTTGGAGCTGGATCTGGACCTGGACCTAGATGTGGACCTGGACCTGGGCTTGGGACTAGTCTAGATATTGATCTATACCTGGACCTGGACTTGTACCTGGATCTGGATCTGGACCTAGACCTAGACATGGACCAAGACCTGCACTTGGACTTCAATCTGGATCTGGACTTGAATCTGAACCTGGACCTGGGCTTGAATCTAGATCTGGACCTGGACGTGGATCTGGACTTCAATATGAATCTGGGCATGGACCTGGGCTTGAATCTAGATCTAGATCTGGACCTGGAACTGAACCGGAATCTAGTCCTGGTCGTGGATCTGAACCTGGACTTGGACCTGGACCTAGGCTTGGACCTAGTTCTGAATCTGGATCTGAACCTGGACCTGGATCTGGACTTTAATATGAATCTGAACCTGGATCTGCGCTTGGATCTTGGCCTTGAATCTACACCTAGACCTGGGCGTTGGTCTAGCACTGGGTCTGGATCTGGACTTGGACCTCGACCTAGACTTGGACCCGGCCCTGGACTTCAATACGGATCTGGACTTGCATCTGGATCTGGACCTGGCCGTGGATCTAGTTCTTGACCTGGACCTAGACCTGGATCTAGACCTAGACCTGGACCTGGCCCTAGGCTTCAATCTGGATCTGGACTTGAATCTGAACCTGAAACTGGGTATGAATCTAGATCTGGACTTAACTTGGATCTGGACTTCAATATGAATCTGAACGTGGGCCTGGCCTTAGATCTTGATCTGGATCTGAACCTGGACCTGGACCGGAACCTGAACTTAGACCTGGACTTCAATATGGATCTGGATTTGAATCTGAACCTAGATATGGGCTTGAAACTTGGGATTGAACCTGAATCTAGACCTGGACTTGGATCTAGCCCTAGATCTGAATCTGGACCTAGACCTAGACCTAGACCTAGACATGGACTTAGACCTGGACCTGAACCTGGATGTGAATATAGATCTGGAACAGAATCTGCACCTGAAGATGGACTTAGATCAAGATCTGAATCTGGATCTGGACCTGGAACCGGACCTAGACCTTGAATATTGATATTGATCTGCACCTGGATCTGGATCTGCACCCAGACCTAGACCTAGACATGGACCTGGACCAGAACTTCAATCTGGATCTGGACTTGAATCTAGACCTGGACCTGCGCTTAGATCTAGATCTAGACCTGAACCTGGACCTGGATCTAGACTTTAATTTAGATCTGGACTTGAATCTGTACCTGGATCTGAGCTTGAATTTGGACTGGATTTGGACCTGGACCTGGACTTCAATATGGATCTGGAATTGAATCTGGACCTGCCCATGGGCCTTGGATCTAGATCTGAATCTGGATCTGGCCCTGGAACTGTACCTAGAACTGGGCCTGGACCTGGGTTTTAATCTGGATGTGGGCTTGAATCTAGACCTGCACCAAGACCCGGATCTGGACTTCTATATGAATCTGGATCTGGACCTGGGCTTGGATTTAGATCTGGATCTGGATCTAAGCCTGGACCTGAACCTTGACTTGGACGTGGATCTGGACCTGGGCTCGGATCTAGCCCTGGACTTGTACCTGAACCTGGAATTGGACTTCAATATGGACCTGGACTTGAATCTGTAGCTGGGCTTGGATCTAGATCTGGATTTGGACTTGAATCTGCACCTGGATTTAGAACTAGATCTGGTTTTGGATCTGGACCTGCACCTGGACTTAAACTTAGATCTGGACTTGGATCTGGACCTGGACCTGGATAGCATACCATTAGCTATGTGATATAACAATCAAATTAAACAAGGAAAAACTTGAAATGCTAATTAAATAAGACTTGGAATCGCACTTAAAATCGAACATGAAAATAGACTTCAAATGGTAATTAATTCGACTTGAAATTGGATCTGACTTTTAACTAATGTGGTCTTGCTTTCAAACTAGAAATAGGGCTGAAAGTTGGACTTCAAATTCAGCTTCCTATTGGAAGTTAAACTGAATTTAAAATTGTAACTTGCAAAAGGACATGTAATTGAGCTAAAAACTAAAATTTAAATAGCCTTAAAATTGGATTTAAGATTGAACTTGAAATAAGATTTTAAATAGGACATGAAGCTGACTATTGGACTAAAAATAGATCTTAAAATTGTACTCGAAACTGGATTTTAAATTACAGCGCTCAAATCTTGGCTGGATGCTACTACTAGAATCAGTAGGATTGTTGCACTTACTCCGTAATTGTCCTGCGTTCTGTCTATAAAGAAGCGTGAAGTCTTAGAGACGTTTATATCGAAGGCTTTGTTTTTTGGACTTTAAATTGGACTTCAAAATTAACTTCACACCGAACTTAAAGTGGGATTAAAAAGGACCTAAATTGGACATGAATTTAACTAGAAACTGACTTGCTTTACTTCAAATCGTATCGTACTAAAAATTTTACTTAAAATTGAACTAGGAATTGAGGTTGGAATTGGACTTTGTAAACTTGTGGTTGACTTTGGACCTAAAATGTGATATGCAATTGAGCCTAAAATTGAAGCTGAGAACTAGGACTTAAATAGGAGTTTAAATGGGACATAAAATGGGACTTGAAATGGGACATGAAACAGAACTTAAAATTTGATTTCAAATCGAGCGGAAATCCGACTTCAAATAAGATTTCAATTTGAATTTGAAGAATTTGAAATTAGGCTTGACTTTTTCCTTGAAATTATAATTATATTAGTACATATATGGAATTTGATATGAAAAAGAACTTGAAATTGCACTTCAAACGAGATGTAAATTGGACATGCAATTAGACTTGAGTTTGAACTGATTTGGATAGGCTTTTAGATTAGAAATAGGACTTAAAAGTGAACTTCAAATTGAACTTGGCATTGGGCATGACTTGAAATTGATGTTGAAAATCTCGGCTGTAAGAAGGAATAGGATCGCTGGCTGCAAAGTCCTTCGAATAAAAAATAAAAGGACATATTTCAAAATACAAATGTACCACAAAGGCTTTGCTTTGCTATTGAAGTTAAAATTGAAGTTGAAACGGGAATTTAAATTGAACACGATTTGGGACTAGAAATGGGGCATGAAGTAAGATCCAAAAACTGACTTGCAATTGGACTTGAAATTGAATTAGAAATTTTACTTTAAACTGATCTTGAGATCAGTCTTCAAAATTAATTTGAAATTAGACTTTAAATAGGACTTAAAATGAAACTTATATTGGACTAATAATTAAAGTTGAAATAGGGCTTTAAATGGGACATGAAATGGGATTTGCAATCGGATTTAAAATTAAACTTGAAATTGTTTTTGAAATTGGACTTGAAATAGGACTTTGAATTGGACTTAAAATGGGAGTTAAATTGGGTTCAAAATTTAAGTTGAAATTGGACTAATTTGGACTTGAAATAAATTCAAATTGAATTAGAATTTTGAGATCGTCCTCTTTTTTGTGTTGCCTGTTGACATATGACATTTCAATAATTTTTTATACCGATAGTCATATTTGAAAAACAAACGAAATGGTAAAAAATGCAAAGAAATATTGGTATTTTATAGAAGCCCCAGGGAGCGACAAGACATTAACGAAAAGTGCGGAAAATTATATTTGAGAAAAGTTACTTACTGGGTTCCTAATTTGTTTCTTTTCATTAAACTAGGTTATCCGCGGGTTGAATACAGAACAAATGCGAAATAATTAAAACGAAACTTCATCAACCGATCTAGAAGGTCAAAAACATCCTACCAATCTTTCTCTTACCTCGAATATTTTGCTTCACAAATATGCGCTGCATTGTCATTTGAAACTAAGAAAAACTCCTGTTTTTCTATTTTTTGTTCCTTGTTGGCAATAAATTTTAGTGTTTTAAAGCGCGATTAAAGCGAATGTGAATTTTATTGCTATCCATGTTATACGACTAGCATATTTTTTCCCCGCTGCAGTAGATGGACTGCATGTTTTCTAAAAACTTGAATTATTCACCTTGTGATCCGATTCATTGCAGGCTAGTGAATTCTAAATTGAAACTGAATCTGACAGAACGACGGGTTCAGCTAGTATCCACCTACTAGCCCATGAGTTAGTAGTTCTAGTAGTGTACTTCATGTTCATTTAGTAGCGTTCCATCTGGTAGTTCCGTTCGTATGAATAATTCATTCGCCCGAATGCAGAGACTAGACGTATTAGACCATAAAACTATTGCAGCTCTCGCTGACTTCACCAGGGAAATCAGAAAAGATAAAAGCTTCGAATGCATGCAAGCCCGTACGTACCGGCATGCCGTGGCGTGCAGCATAAATAGCAACTGGAGAGCAGGATGAATGTTTTCGCGCTTTCAATCGAATAGAGTGCCTCGCACGTGCTTTTTCCCGAGATATACATTTGATGCAACATACAATTAAGAGTTTCCGGTTGAAGGGAAACAAAGCAAATTTTGTAATTTTGTAACGTTCTGATTTCTTTGCGGATTCCACTTTCACACTGGGGGTCAATGTCATCCATCAAAACAGTAGATTTACCGTTCGACTAACAATAATATAATTTTCCATTCTACAGATAATAAGTACAATATAATACTATTTGAATAACTGTAACAGATACATAAATACCGCACACACTCCATAGCCGCTTACTGACCGCCGTTCAAACTATCGTAACATTCAGCCGAGGGGACACTGTGCTGCTGCTGTACGGCCACCGGTGGTGCATTCGGATCCAGGACCTCAAACTCTTCGAACTCCATTTCGTCGTACTTGCGCTTTTCGATCAGCTTCTTGTCGTTCGCGAAGTACTGCCGCTCGTCGAAGCTGCCCTTGCCGATCGAGCTCCAGTTGACCAGCTTCGGTGAGGTCAGTTCGTCCGACTTGCGCTGTTCGGCGATTACGCTTGGCTTCAGATTTTCGTGCTGTTCGACTTCGCCACGCTTGTGGGTTGGCTTGGATTTTTCGTTGTTGTTGTTGTTGTTTTCATCATCACCGCCGTCATTCTGAAAGTGGAAAGTGACCGTTTTACCGCCGCCGGTGGAAGGAGCCGTCTCCAGTGAGTCAACCGTGTCTACGGAACTGTTTGTAGCGAGGGATGATCGGCGGGCAAGGTTCTGCTTTTCCTTGTCCGGTTTGTTGTTGGCCTTGTTAATGGTGGCCGCAAAGGCTAGGTCTACGTTTTTGTTGCGGCAAACTTTTGGCGGTCTGTCAACTGCCGATTGCGGTTCCTGGGCTTTTTGGCCTTTCAGAAGCGGTGGAATCATCAGTTGACCGGGGACGGTGCTGTGATTGTTCACCGTGACCATTGTCGAGGAGTCCGTTTGAGAGGATGATTTTTCCGAAAGAACAGTTTTCGTCACGGGGGCGGAAACCTCCGTCGTGAGACTGTTGATAGTTATGGCCGGTTCTGCTTTGGATTCGTCTGTTTTCTCGATGCATTTGGATTCGATAATTCGTGGTTTACTGCGGATGCTCAGGGTGTTGTTTTCCAATCGACTAACCAAATCGCGAACCGTTTCCTCGGGTTCCTCCACCGTCGGCGATGGTGCGGATTTAGTCTCGTGAACGTTGTTGTTGTTTTTGTCGGCAGGCGACGGGACACCGTTGCCGTTTGGCGTTGGATGTTTCGGTCGTCCGGCGTTCGTCGCTTTACGCTGGTTTTTCACTAGATCCGGGGGAGTTTTTCCCGTGCCAGCCAATTCTAAGCGGCTACTGCAGCTGTTCGATTTAACAAGTTTGAATTTAACACCTGCGTGAAAGGAAATTCTAAATTAGTGTTTCGGTATGTTGTCTGCCAAATATCCGTGCATAACTTTTTTTGTTAAATGAAAGTGAAAAAGCTAAGCTGAATAAATACATTGATTTGCGTGTGCTTTGTATGACTGTTAGACAGCTGTCGTATACTTGTTTTCCCCCAAAACCGATGATTATTTACACGTAGAGAACATGAATATTTTATAGGGAGATCAATTTACCTTCGTATATGGTCGTTTTCAAGGTCGTGAATTCGAGGTTTATCTCCACCAACACTCTACACTGTACAAGAAATGGCTACGTTCAGTTACCTAACAGTCACGCAAAGTACACTCCCTCTTTCTCTCTAGTCTTTACTTCTAAAATTACAAAGTCAATGGTCTAAAATGAAACAGCAATAGTGTCATAATAGTAGCACGGTTCGTACGTGGTTAGTTGGAAATTGTCTAGTTTGTGCGGTAGAGTCCTACTGAAAGTAAGCCTACTCCCGGTGGCATTACCTAAACCGTCCAGCTTCGTGCTTGACTGATGGCTGCTAGAATGGCGCCGCTGCTCGGCTCGACAGCCTTGCGGCTGGCAAACCTGGCAGATCTTCCGCTCCTGGCCGCGGATTTCCTTCATTATTGCCTTGGTCATCGTGCTGACATGTTCACCCTTCTTATCCACCACCCGACCTCCGTAGTACGTCACCGTAGAACCACATTCTCGAATCTTCTCCAGCACATCCTGGCTAACGTAGTGCGACTCCAACTCATCATCGCCTATCAAGTTCTCCTCGCCGTAGTACCCCTCGATTTCATTCTCACCACACTCACAGGGTGAGCTCAAATCACCACTCGAAACGCCACTGGATAGACTCGCTGAATCCCATTTTCGTATACCTGCGTGAGAAACTTGATCAATTTCTTAGATTTGAAAGCCCCCCTGAGAACGGTCCTATACTAACCCACACTAGTCTTAGCATCTTCGTAAACCTGCTTCGAGGTCGTCCCGAGCCGCAGCGTACCCTCGAAAAGCTTCCGGACGTTTCGCACCGTATCCGGACTCGGCAGCTCCTCATCCAGCAGCTCCTTATTCACTCGTATGGGATGGTAGAAAAAATGGGTCTTCAACCCGGAACCCCTCCGGTTCTCTCCGCTGGACAAAGCCCCGGTCGTGATCCGGCAGGTCGTCGCAACGCTTTGCGGCGGCTTGTCGGAAATCTTCTCGATCTTTGTCCGGACCGGCTCAATGATTACAACGTTATTGTGCGCGAGCAACTCCTGAAAGCTGTAATCTTGTAGATACTGCATCAAACCATCGAATTGAGCCGCTTTCCGATGGTTCACCAGCAAGTTTTTTTGAAACATTTCCGATTTCATGACCTTGTAGCGCACGTGATCGAAGTCGAGGTTGTTTGCGTTTTTCGGCTTCACCAGTGCGGCCTGTTTCTGTCCCTCGAGCTCAATGATTTCCACCGTTGGACTAAAACTCTGCAGTTCGGTGCCTTCGTCGAACTGATAGGTGGAGTACTTGTTTCGGGAGGAATTTTCTCGCTTTGCTGGTTTCGTCTGGGTCGCTGACCGTTGATGCTGCTGCTGTGACTTCTGTTGTTGTTCGGTTGAACTCCCGGTGCTGTCCGCTTTCGTGTCATCGTTTTTTGATTGTTGAACTGCAGGTTCAATTTTTGACAAACTCCCATTGTCTACCTGATCTTCCGCTTCAGCTCTGGCATCCGCTTCCTCTAGCATCTTCGACCAGTAACTACGCACGGAGTCCACCTTGTGCAGGAATTCCTTCTGAACCTGCTGCCCATCCTGAACGTTCTTACGTAGAGTTCCCTCATCGTGATGATGGTTCTGCTTGGAGTCGATAATCTGAATTACTTGCGGTCGTGGCATTTTCTTCTCTTTAGTTTCCGATTTGCTTTCTACAATCAACGAATCGAACGATTTCGTCTTTACCTCATTGGTTTTTATGAAATTGTTAAAGGTCTTCGTCACTATGATCGGAGCCGAAGTGTAAATGTTCTCGGTACTGTTGAATCGTCGAACACCTTTGAACAACGGCCGATCTACCATGCGGTTTTTCACCTCCCGTCTGGCCTGTTCCTTGAACGGGTTCGTGTCCTTAAACAAACTCGAATGATCAACCTTCGGACTGCCTTCCTTGCTTTCCGGAGGTTTCGGATCCGGCGGTCTACTGTTCACGATCGGTAGTGGTTCCGATTTGGATTCTTCCTTCTTGGCAGGAGGTGGTTCAGCACACTTTTTCGTAGTTGGTTTTTTCAAAATGGTGTTTGTTTTTTCTTCGATTTCGCTTGCTTTGTTGATCTGTTCGAGTTCCCGTTCTCGTTTGGCCGCTTTAGCGGCTACCTCATCAACGATGACCTTTTTTCCACCAAGCTTAACCGTTGGGGCTAGAGCGACCGGAATCTTCTGTTGCTCCGCAACCACCGGGATCGGTTTGAGTTTAGTCTTCACTTGTTCAATCGCTTCCGGATTGGGACGGCTTTTTTCCTTGCTCTCGAAGTTGATTCGGTTTGTAGTCTGCTTGCCGACGGTGCTGGCGAATGTCGAGTAGATCACCGGTTCCTGGCGTTGGGCTGGCTCGCTTTGTGTCGAGTTGGTTGACTGTTTTCTACCAAGTGCCGCAGATTTTTCCGCTGGAGTGACAACAATAGCAGGGACGTTAGAAGTGGCGTCCTGAGGTGCGACGATTGTTATGTCACTATCCTGATCGCTGTTGGTGACCAGGGAGTTTTCGTAGTCAAGCTCGACACCGTAGTCTTTCAGGTAGACCTTGGAGGATGAGCTGCTCAGTACTTCTTTGGTCGGGGTTTCAACGACTTCAATCGAGGGTGCTCCCTTGTCCGATTCCTCCAGCGAGGTGTCTTCGTCCGATGGCGGTTGTGTTAGATTGAGACTGTTCTTGTCCAAGCGTGGAAGCGAATCGAAGTGATCCCCGTCGGCGCGAGTCGATCGACCGGATTGTTCGTTATCGCAAATGCGGCGTAACTTTGCGTCGATTCGTTCCGAATTCCGTAGGATCTTACAGACGTCGGCTGCGTCCGGCAACGAGTTGTATTGATAGTCGTTGTCGATCAGTGGTTTCTCTTTGAGCTGTGTTCTGTTTTCGGCGAATTCTTGGCGTAACTTAAGGTTTGAGATTAGTGACAAACGCTCGATGGTGCCACGACTAGTGTTCTTAATGTACCGCTTAAGCGAATCGTTTGGCTGTATCTTTGGTTCAACTCCTACTATCTTTGGTTTCGGTTTCGTCACCTGCCCATACAGGGTGTCGATGGTACTTTCCGCCTTCTCTAGGTCCGTTTCCTTGAACAGATCGTCGTAGTCTTCGATTTTAATGTCGATCAGCTCCGAATCTTCGGCTAGACGCACTTCCGGTAGAATTTCGTCCAGTACTTCTTTTTCGTCACTTTCCGATGAAAGGTAGATGGAATCGTACGAGATTACGCTGCTGCTTTTGTGCGAGACTTGACTGTCCTTGATTTCGATGATGGTTATTCCGCTCTCCTCTTCCTCCTTTACGGCGAATTTTTTCTCCAGTGGGTAGCGATTCTTGATGGTTTCTAGGGTGCTACTTTTGCTGGTAGTACGTGGTTCCTCCTTTAGGGAGATGTCGTCCAGCAGTTTAAGGTCCGCTTCGATGCCAGTTTCCGACTTGGACGCACCGGAGTAGTCGCTGTGCACCTCTACCTTGGATACGAACTTGGTCGAATCACCGCTACGGATCGAATTACGCTGACTACCTTCGAAGCTGTTCTGCTGATGGAGCGAGTGTTTGAAGATCGAGGAATCGATACTGTCAAGGTCACTCTTGTCCGTGTGCCACGGAAACGGTTGACCCTGAGCGTTGTAACGCTTTGCTAGGGTGTAATTAGTTTCGTTATCTACTATGTCCGGTCCTTCACCGTCGTCATAAATAAAGTTATATCTGGAAGAAATTTTCGGAATTAGTTAGGATATCTTGTAAGGGAAGTTGAGGAAGTTTACCTGTCTTTGAAAAAGTTTCTATCCACCAGTTTAGCTCTCGGGATGAGTTGTGATCGTCTAGCGCCACGTCCGTGCAGGTGTAGATCGTTGTAGGACTCTTCGCGGATCACCGCTAGACTGCGGGTCCGCCGCAAACTGCAGGCTTCGTTGCTCTCGGGATTGTAGAACTCCTGATAGCGATGGTGATGATGGTGGTGATGCTTCTGCCTCTGGTGTTGATGATGCTGATGATGGTCGTCCTTATCCTTCCCTTGCTGTTGGAGCTTTTCCTGCTGTTGACGCTGCTGTTTGCCACTGCTGGCGTTGCTTGCTGCACGAGACGCTTTCGGATTTATACCGTAGATATCATCGTACTCCTCCCGGCAACTGTCTATGCGCGAATATAGATCGTACAGTCCTGAATCATAGTCGCGATAGCGAAACTGACCAGCACCAACAAGGCCACCAGTTCCGGCGACACCGCCGGCAATGCCCCGATAGCTCGTCGGCAGATCTATATTCGAGAGGGACTTTTGACGCCACCCGGATCCTCGGCCTGGTCCGCCAAATGAGCTGGACGAGTCACGGATGCGCACCCGGTCCACGTAGTTCGATGCTGAATCAGAGTTTCTGCAAAAACCGGAAAGATAGCGATTACGTTTTAGTATGCTAACGAAATTAACAATTTCGAGTTTCGACAATTTCTAGAACAAAACAACTTTTCGCTGCCCACGGTTGTCGGCACACTGACGGAAGTACTTCAGCTACGGGTCGCCGGTCCTTTGGTGCGCATTATGATAATGAACTGTTTTATCTTAAATCAACGCAATTAATAACCATGCGAAAGCATGAACGAGTCACTCCTTCTTATCGTGAATGTTTGCGCTGAGCTCACTCGGTTATTTTCCCGCATCCCAGCCGAGCCGAGCCGGAGTAGACCTTGAATCTAATTAGTGCGCCGTGGATAACCGGCACGATAACTTTTTGAGATGAAACTGAACCAGCACACGTGTTCTGGTATGTGCGGTACGTGTCTCTGCCCGGTTCTGTAACAACTTTCTCGGCGAATTAACGCTCTGCAGCAAACGTTGTTAATTTCATCTTCGCTAAAATTTGCCCGGATTAGCATGCCATTGCTAAGTGACTCATGTGCCCCAATGAACATACATACATCCAACATAGACTAATGGATTTTCGCTTCTCTTTATTCGGTAGAATCCACCGCTCGATACAACAGTTGCAACTCCAGTATACGAATACGTTTTTATTCAAACATGCACAAATGCAGTAATGGATGCGCATATGCAATTAGTTCGGTGGTCTTCTCTGTGGTGACGTGAATCACGATGATCCCATCCATTGCTCCTAAAAGTCCCATAGTAGAATAGTAGAATGTTTACCGAAAGCCGGCATCACGTTCCAACAACGAACGGGTGATAATCACACTGTCACGAATGCTTTCATCGAACACGCTTCGGGGGGTGTAAATTTTTACCGCTCAAGGTGTGTGTGTGCTCAAGACCGAGGCAAATTAAAACTCAATTTGATTGTCATTCACTGTTTTGACCAAAGACAAAAACTACTCAGTGAAATTAAATTATTTCTCTCAAATCTAAATTGAACCAAACACTTCACAAGAACTGGTTGGCTATTTAACGTTATTAGTTTCCATCAAAACAAGTCCCCCGTCTATCTAAACAGGCAATCCGATAGGAGTTTTTCTTCCTTCCCAGTCCTTGAATCTAACCGCCGGCTGTGAATACGTGCTTTCGTGCAAATTTTTCCGGTATACTTTAATTCATCAACGGTGCGTGCTTCGGGCTAGTATTATTTGCCGATAAGTCCTTTCGGTGGAGCTTTGAAGTAGGGGGGAGAGAAAAGACCTGACTGGAACTGAAAGAGAACCCCTATTATGAGCAGGTGGATGGACGTTGGTTGTGTTCTATCACGATTCTGAACTGTGATTACCAGCACGTGCAGAGAACGAAAAAAAAAGAAGGAACGAACGCAGCTAGAAGCTAACGAAAGTTCTTCTAATATATGACGCGAGAGACAGAGGAAAGTTTCGGGATAATCAAGATAAGCTTTTACTTTGCTGCTTAATGGGATATGCCTTGATTATTTTTGCGTTATGAGGTGGACCAGCTCAGACGAAAACTTTATGATTTTTATTGAGTGATACGACTTGGAACTGTCTGCCCAATGTTTTTCTGTAATTATTATCAAAACTACTCACCCATAAATTAACGAAACGTAATCAATACGACTAAGAGCATCGGATTGCGATATAAAATTATTCGGACAATGAGCTTTGAACATAAATTTTCCCTCAGCAATTACGAAGCTAATATTCCAATGCATTCGAAGGGATCGTAAATTTCCATTTGTTGAACCATAATTAGCTTTGCAAATTCACAGGAATGCTTACTAATGTGCAACAGTAAGCGTACCACTATTTTCGGTCATTTCAAACATCACACAGCGAACAAAACGTGTTCTACACTCACACTAACGGAATCTAAACAAAGTCCACGGGAAGAGCTCCACCAAGCGAATCTAATTGACACCTTGCTGCAATTTAGCGTCGTTTTTAATTTGATTCGCGATGCTTGTGCTCTTGTTTTCATAAAACTAGTTTTATACGGCTCTCATAAAGAGACTGAAAAGGGTTTGCGGTAATGGAATGCTGAAACCGAAAGGTTTGGAACGAAAAAAGCTCGTAGCAATTTTTTGATTCTCGATCCGATACGTTAAATGAATCTCTGTGGCTTGTTTCATCAGTATGACCTCTGCAGCGATTGATTTAGTTTCGGTTTTACAACCGCAAACATAATGTGTTTAACATAGCTTAGAGTTGCTTTAAGTTGGTTGATTTTCTTGAATTACCATTGTTGAATTTGTTATTCACCATTTGACATTCATTTTATTTTTCTTTTCAAGCAAAATTTGACACTTTCAAGTCAATTGACTCTAAAACTCGAACACGCAGACATTTTTGATACTTTCTCTGCATTTCCCTGCAAATTGAGTCATTCAAAAGTTTAGTTTTTCAGTGGTTTCTCAATTATTATTTGGGAGCAGAAAATAATAGAAATCTTTGAACTACAATAAATGTTGTATAGAGATCATCGCTACAATCCATTTTTCGCTTTTATGATCGACATTTTGGGCCAAATGAAATACGAATTTAAATTCCAATATGTTCGGATGTTTGGAGCTGCAGTAATGATGATAAAATCGGGATATTCGTGTCTTTGTTTAACCCTGGCTTGTGGTCTAAATGCCATTCCCGAGGGTCCGGAGTATCACTTAACCTTTATCAACAAAGATGTTCCCAACGACTGTAAATAAATCTTGATTTACATGGTAGGCGGTGTGGTACGGGAGGTCCATGCTTTCTTGCTTCCCCTTGATTTCAAGGAGTTAAACTGAATTTTTTTTATATAGACGAAAAATATATCGGGTGGTGCAATGGCAGATGAAGTTCGCACCCACGCTTTATTGGTTGGTACCCAAATGTTTTACTTACAAAACTACTGCCGCCCGTTATATTGGGTAGGGTAACGGATCCATATTTTGCCACCTTTTCCAAAAAAAATTACATGAAACGAAACAGATCAAGGTTCTATAAGTTCAGATATTTGATAACATGAAAATATTATATTTCGTACATTTCTTTTACTGATTCAATCAGTATGGATATTCATACTGAATTGTGTATTCTTCTCGTTATATTGATTATTTAAATGTGTATTCTGAGCCCCAATTTCGCCACCAAGCTGCCAAATTTCGCCAACCTCTGGACCCAAATTTCGCCACTTTATAAAAACCCGATTTAAATAGATTTTAATATTGAATTCATAAACGATTTCTCTATATTCTTAATAAATCCAGTTGTTAAATAGATTTTGCTTGGTTTTGAAGTGATTACTTATGAAACGTTTTTGAAAACATATTGAATACATACATACATATTGAATAAAATTCACTCATAAAATAACTTAATTTTCTCTGTCTCCAGTAAATATATACGAATCGAAATTCCGGTCAAATAGCATTTATATCAAATAGGCCTTAAGTAACTCTAAAAAAAGCGACGGCATTTTATTCAAGCCATTAAAAAGAATTCAATATATTTTCTTTTGTATTAACCCCTCTAAGGTATACATCATTTACAGCATCGCAAAATCCACTAAAAATATTTGGAAAAAATAGGACAATAGTACCGTTTAAGAAGTATGGTTCCATTCTTTCCAAATATTTTTATCATTTTTTGTTTATGAGAAATTGCCAGTGTCCGAGCCTGTCCGGCCGTACAAGACTTCCACCTAATTATCCTTCAAAAAAAAATATTAACTAAATGGTAATATTAATTTGTTTTTATTTTATATATTGCGGAAAGCATAAAATATGTCAAGTGATTCTGGTTGGCATGGAATGGCTTCCACAGAAAATTACATCTTCTTTTTGTTATTTCCAATTATACTACAAATTTCAGGGATCGGCAAACGGTAAAATCTCGAATAGCACTTCCTGTTTTAATCACACAAAATTTTCTGTTACAAACTTCGCCGACTTTAATTACACTTTATTCAAACACGATTTTCCCTGTGAAACTCTTAATTTTAAAAAAGTGTTTTGTATTGCCGAAGATTCCACAACAATAATTCACTTGTTGTCCCTTTGGCTATTCAATAGAGATGGTCGAGTATGAAAATTTGAATACCCGAACCCGACCCGTACCCGATTAAGAAAAAAATTAAAAACCCGTACCCGACCCGAACCCGTAAGTTTATTATTTTTGATACCCGAACCCGACCGAAACCCGTCGGGTAAGGGACGGGCCCGGGTACCCGACCATCTTTAGTGTTAAATGAGGTCAATAGAGATACCCGACCCGACCCGTACCCGGTTTCAAAAATAAAAATTAAGAACTCGTACCCGACCCGAACCCACAAATTTTTTTTTTCAATTCCCGAACCCGGCGGGTACGGTTATGGGTGCGGGTTTCGGGCAAATTTTCCGCTACCCGACCATCTCTACTATTCAATTAGCAAGGAATTTCGCTTAGTCAATGGCACTGAAATCCAACTGATGAACTAATATAGCTCTTAATCCACTTTTAAAATTTTGTACCGTTAAGGAAACTGTAATATTCAAGATAAATGATCGATATTTAGTTTACTAACTTTTTTATTGATTTTGTTCTAATTTCTGCAATTTTGTAAAAGAAATGACATAACTTGAGACCATCCAACGAAAAAGATTTAAAAAAATTCAAGTGGCGAAATTTGGATCCATGACTAAAAATGGATACCATATTTCGCCACTTTAATTTTAATGAATTTTTCAAAATTATCCAAAATTTAAAGTGCAATCGGTATAAAATTAGTTGAAATATTGTACATAGAATCATATAGGTCAAGAATATTTGAATAATGAAACAGATTGAGTACATTATTCCCCAATAGTATTTTTGCCTCTTGTTTTGAATTAGTAAAAAAATATACACTTAGTATAAGATGGTATTTTCTAATCGTAAGTAATACATGATAAATTAATAACAAGCCACAGGCATTAATTATTTTAGGTAGTATATGTCCTTAATTTTACCAATTCGTCAAATAATTTCTTTTAAGTCGACCAAAAATATGCAAAAAAGCTTTGGATTCATCAAACTGGCGTAATATGGCTCCTGGCGAAATATGGATCCTCTACCCTAGTCTAATCTAATTTTATTTTATTCTCCCCAATTCTATCATTCCCCGTATATCGAAGTGGAGCTATCGACTGTTGATGATTCCTAAACATTATATTTTCGGCGGGACTATCAATCGGCAAGGCAAAACGACACTTTCTTTATTTATTCTATGCCCGACGTTTCGATGTATTTAACATCTTTTGCAAGGACTGCATAGATGCCATTTTCACAGATTTTTTCACACGCATAAATTTGGGACCCTATCATTTTCTCCGCAATATTTAATTTTTCTAGCGTATTTTTTTCTGTAATATACATAGTTTATGAAGCACTTTAATTATCAGACACATTGGTAGAAGCAGAACTCACAGGAACTGACATAATTGGTGGGTCCCAAATTTATGCGTGTGAAAAAATCTGTGATTCTGGCATCTATGGCAAGGAGTTCAACAACATAACGTCGGGCGTAGAATGAATAAAGTGTCGTTTTGCTTTACCGATTGACTATCCTGCTGAAAATATGTTGTGAAAAATGTTATTTTTGTATGACTGCTCGTTGTTTCTACCATCGCGACGGTAGATTGTTATCTACTTGGTCAGTGTGATAGAAACAAAGCAATGCGTTGCCGACAGTCGCACGGCAAGTGCGGGTGTGTTTTTTCTTTTTTATTTACTCGTAGGTATATGACTAGACGCGGTCATGATAATTGATAAATTAGATGAACTGGAAAATATCGATATAGACCATAACCATTATAGAATAGACCATAGACCATTATAGAAATATAATGGGTGGCAGTAGCTTAGTGAGTAAAACACTCGATATTTTGCGCTATCGAGGACAATGCACGTTCAGCTTGTGTTCGAGGGAATTGAAGAACGGCAGCCCAGGACCGACAGTACTGGAAGACCATAATTCGTTGGGTATAGGATCAATAACGGACCGTCGCCACTAAAGTAAAGTAAACTAAGTAAGCCGCTCGGCAACACTAACATTATTATAAAATTCGTAAAACATACCCTCCATTCGTCATTGTGCTGCTGCCACTCTCTAAAATTCTATGTCCGTAGGTATGTTAAATTTGATCATAGGGGAAGGGCAGTAAAGACGGACACTGCGGGAAAGACGGACACTTGTCATCTATACCTATAAAAAAGGATTTCTGTCTGTCTGTCTGTCTGTCCCTATGTTCCTTTTAGAATCGAAAACCACTGAACCGATCGGCGTGAAAATTTGTATGTAGTGGTTTTTGGGGCTACGGAAGGTTCTCTCGATGGCAAAAGACCCCTCTCCCCACTAAGAGGGGGGCTCCCATACAAATCTATGCGTAAAAAATGGATTTCTGTCTGCTCTATGTTCCTTATAGAATCGAAAACTACTGAACCGATCGGAGTGAAAATTTGCATGTAGGGGTTTTTGGTGCCAGGGAATGTTCTTATGATGGTTAGAGATCCCTCCCCCCACTAAGAGGGGGGCTTCCATACAAATCTATACCTATAAAAATGGATTTCTGTCTGTCTGCCCGAATGTTCCTTATAGAATCGAAAACTACTGAACCGATCGGCGTAAAAATTTGCATATATAGGATTTTGGGGCCAGGGAAGGTTCTTATGATGGTTAGAGACCCCTCCTCCCACTAAGAGGGGGGGTTCCCATACAAATGAAACCCAAATTTCTGCATAACTCGAGAATTAATCAAGCAAATGGAACAAAATTTTACATGTGGGTGTTTTTGGAGACAAGAATTTTTTCTATGGTGAATTGAGACCCCTCCCCACTTTGGGAGGGGGGCTCCTATACAAATGAAAAACAAATTTCCTCATAACTCGAAAATTAATTAATCAAATGGAACCATATTTGGCATGTAGGTGTTTTTGGAGGCATGAATTTTTTCTATGATGAATTGAGACCCCTTACTTTTTAGGAGGGGGGCTCCCATACAAATGAAATACAAATTTCCTTATAACTCGAGAACTAATCAAGCAAATGGAACCAAATTTAGCATGTGAGTGTTTTTGTAGGCAATTTTTTTCTATGGTGAATTGAGACCCCTCCCATCTTTAGGAGGGGAATAATGACCCCTCTCCCTTTTAAGAGCGGGGCTTCCATAAGTAGGCCGCTCGGCAAGACTAACATTATTATAAAATTCGTAAAACATACCCTGCATTCGTCATTGTGCTGCTGCCACTCCCCAAAATTCTATTCTCGTAGGTATGTTAAATTTGATCCAAGGGTGCCCCTCCCTCCACTAAGAGGGGAGCTCCCATACAAATCTATACCTTTAAAAATGGATTTCTTTCTGTCTGCCCGAATGTTCCTTATAGAATAAAACTACTGAACCGATCGGCGTGAAAATTTGCATATAGAGGGTTTTGGGGCCAGGGAAGGTTCTTATGATGGTTAGAGACCCCACCTCCCACTAAGAGGGGGGGCTCCCATACAAATGAAATACAAATTTCCTCATAACTCGAGAACTAATCAAGCAAATGGAACCAAATTTGACATGTGGGTGTTTTTCGAGACAAGAATTCTTCTACGGTGAATTGAAACCTTTCCCTACTTTAGGAGGGGGGGCTCCTATACAAATGAAATACAAATTTCCTCATAACTCGAGAATTAATTAATCAAATGGAACTATATTTGGCATGTGGATGTTTTCGGAGGCATGAAATTTTTCTATGATGAATTAGGACCCCTTACCTTTTTAGGAGGGGGGCTCCCATACAAATGAAATACAAATTTCCTCATAACTCGAGAATAACTCAAGCAAATGGAACAAAATATGACATGTGGGGGCTTTTGGAGACAAGAACGTTTTCTATGCTGAATTGAAACCTTTCCCTACTTTAGGAGGGGGGGCTCCTATACAAATGAAATTCAAATTTCCCCATAACTCGAGAATTAATTAATCAAATGGAACCATATTTGGCATGTGGGTGTTTTTGGAGGCATGAAAATTTTCTATGATGAATTAGGATCCCTTACCTTTTTAGGAGGGGGGGGGGGCTCCCATACAAATGAAATTCAAATTTCCTCATAACTCGAGAACTAATCAAGCAAATGGAACAAAATATGACATGTGGGAGTTTTTGGAGACAAGAATGTTTTCTATGGTGAATTGAAACCTCTCCCTGCCTCAGGAGGGGGGACTCCTACACAAATGGAATACAAATTTCCTCATAACTCGAGAACGAATTAATCAAATGGAACCATATTTGGCATGTGGGTGTTTTTGGAGGCAAGAGTTTTTTCTATGATGAATTAGGACCTCTCTCCCTTTTTAGGGGGAGCTCCCATACAAATGAAATACATATTTCCTCATAACTCGAAAAGTAATCAAGCAAATGGAACCAAATTTGTCATGTGGGGGGTTTTGGAGGCATGAATTTTTTTAATGATGGTTTGAGACCCCTCACCCCTGTGGTAGGGGGATAAGGACTATCATACAAATAAAACAGAATTTTTTGCGTAACTCAAAAACTAATCGAATTCGAGAAATTTTAGACTCTTTCTTAAAACATTAATCAATAACAAGACCACCAAAAACTATCAATGGTAACATTAGATAATTCAGCGCGAGACGGTCACAGGCCGCGAGTGTTGCCGGCGACCTGCCGTCGGGAGCGGCGGCCACTGCGGGGGGGTGGTAGCCCCCCGTAAAATTAGAGTAAAAATATATACATTTTCAAAAATATATCGGATTAGAAGACGGTGGTGTAAGTGGAGTAGTAGTCAAATATGTTACTAATAACTGATACCGTGATACCGATACTGTCCGTGATAGCAAAGGAGCATTTAATTTCTATAGATCCTCGGGTAAGGCACTGCTACTGAGCGGGACATGTCCATCCACCACAATGTCTTAGCTGTCTGTGTCACCCTAATGGAGCTGATTTTTTTATTATATGTGATGAGGAAATCAGCTAAATTGTCCGAGGGAAAGTCGGCAAATTGTGGTGGTTGAACAGAATGACTGATTGATTGCTGGGTTGCGATTCCTGATAAGTCACGTTGATCACAGATTCTGTATCAGAAAGTTGACTTATTAAATGATGAGAAAGTCGTACGAAAAGCGGTTCTATGTTTTAGAACTGTCGTGCTGGTACACATTGAAGCAAAAAATTCTGCAATCAATATCTTCTTCTTCATTGAACGAGATTGGTTGATTTAATTCCAGAAAATAGCACTTTTACAAGGTAAATCTCCTGTCTATTCAATGGTTATTGCGGTATAGATAGAAATTAAATCCAAACACAATTACAGCACCTACAATAAAATTAATTAAAGATTTTATCGTTTCAATAACCGGTATAGGTATAGGTCAATAGCACACAGTCACTTTTCGTTACTTTAAGTTCGCTGGAACAGTCACACTCTAAACGAAGTGAACTGAAAGTGCTCTCCAAACAAACACTCGCCTGGTTTACGCTTAGGTTCAACAGCTAACACTGTTTCCGAACCACTTGTGAAGACCGGTTACGTTTACAAAGCACTTTTCTGCTACTGTCACTTGGGCTGCAAACCATTCTCTCTCCGCCGTCCATCCTTCCTCCCATTCGGTACAGTGTAAATTTTTACTCGTCGTACTATCTCTCTATACCAATCTGACCGTGTTTATACAGATATTTTTTTGCGTTGTTTGTTCAACAGATTACATTGTTCCATTTCGCTCGAACCACCTTTCCCTCGGCCGGCGCGGCGGAGGCTCGCCGACTCGACTGTTCAACCGAGGCACATGCACACGCGTGCCGTCATAGTTTCATCCGATAATTGCACTGCAGCGCAACGACGCCGACACTGACACCGACAGTAGTGCCAGTAGTGGTGAACGTCACTTTCACTGTCCGACATTCTGGATGGTGTCCCATGCGACTGTTACACCGGCCAACTACACCGCAGAACGAAGGAACATAGCGAAAATTCACCATACATCCTGTCGCGTCTCACGATTTATCGTGTACACCTGACGGAGGGTTGACCGATTGAACAAGTTCCCCGGAAGCTCCATACAAAATGCACCGTCACGCAACCCAAACGAAACACTCAACTGAACGCATGAGCTGTCAGCCGACCGTGACGATAACGATTGGTAGCGATTGCTGTTGTAGTTTTTCGAAATCAAACACTTTGATGGAATCTCGTTGAACCCGGGACAGTCGAGAACCGGCGCAGGCCGGTCTATTGAACTTTAATGACAGCCATGAATGGGACACGCAATGGAGGGACTCTCTCTCACTGTTCGTTTCGACTCGTAGTAAATTACAGGCTGTTGTTGACAACTAAGCGGCATGTTCGTTTGAAATGGAGCCAACCAGAGGAAGAAAAAAGTGGCATCCAAATACTCTAAACAATCTGAAATTAATAGTTTCACAATAGCGGTAAATTTAATTGAAAATACTTCGGTTTTTAGTCACTGCGCTGCAAGCCAATATATATCAGCAATCAATAACAAACCGAGCGCTTACCGAAATTTATCTATTCCAATTTAATTTAAATTCAACTATTCAGCTAATCCCCGGTCCAATCTACTATCAACTCTCCCATTTCGATCCGTTATCCTATCCAATAAGCTTTCCGTTCCATTATGCATCCCTTCATTCTGGCACCACGCAAACAAAGTTCATGCAAAGTGGAACTAGTGGAACCAGTGGGCCAGCCAGCCAGCCAGCCAATCACGGCAATGGAACGAAACGTCCGAAATGTCGGCCCCATCAAATTTGACCAGACCAAAGCTGCAAAGCAAAGAATGGAGAAAACGGGTTGGTGGTCGCTGATTGGAAACCACCCGCTTAAGCATCGTCGGGCTCACCGAAATTGTTCATACATATATTGGATTCGAGGGGGGGGGAGGTCGGCGCCAAGCTACCGGCGGGAATGATTTCGGCGGTTGTACGTTCGATTTCTGACTGACTGGGAAGAATTATCCTTCCTAAGAACCAAATGGGAAATTTGGTTTTGAAAGGAAGGCCAAGTTCCAGAAGAGAATGTAGCGACGAGGCCCATTGCCCACTCGAAATTGGGTCGACGGACGTCTCGGTGGACAGCCACTACACAAAAAGGGGAGGAGGAAAACTTTGATGGACAATGCTTTTTATGTGTTATTGAACTGGACCGTTCGGCATTTTGCTTTTATCTAGGGAAAAACGACAGATAGGTGTAATGAAAAGTGTTTTCCTCCTCGACAACCTATGAATATTAGCTGATCAAAAAAAAAACAAGTAGTGGTATGAACACGGTGGAAAACCAGAAGTGCCATGAATATGGTGCATAATAGAACAGGGTGAGGGTGTTGTGTTTTCTATAAGCATTCTAAAAGGGTATTTAAGGGTGAAATTTAGTTCTTGATTATGCTGTTTATCGTTAGGATGATTTGACAGAAATGAGGTCGGCCTGGACTGGAAGCGATGAAAGGAGAATGTTAACTAAAGTCTTTATTGAAGCAATTCAGGAAACACAGGAGCTTTTCTCACACAGAAACACGTCTTGTGAACGAATATGTCACAGCATAGCTAGCAGCACCAATAAACTCCTGATTAAAGTTGGCATTCATCCAGCGTTTGTGACCTATTAAAGTAATCCAGTGCTGAATTATTTCATTTTCGAAAAGGAAAATGAAAAATACTTTTTTTTTCACACTTTAAACATCGCACTTTAAATGTCACTAATTCAAAGCGCAAATAAAATACAGTTCAACTGGCAACTCAATGTTTTCCATTCGAAACTCGTGGAACGTATGCATCGGGACGTGCACGTGCACGTGCACAGCTTGTTAGATCGATGCTTGTCATCCATCCCTGTAGAGTTTTTACAGCCAGTACCGAGCGGAGAAATGATGAATATCGCATCCACTGGTGCTAGGTGTTGTTGAGATAAGTATGTATATCGATTTTACTACTCGGTGAAAGTCTCTGGCAAGAACTTTTTTATGACCCAACTTGTATAGCCGGGGCAACCCTTGTCAATTCTTATCAGGAGTCAATCAAACGAGTTATAACTTTTAATTATATTTTTTGCAATCCTATCCAAATCCTTGTTTCAAAAACTGATTATATTTTTAAATTGCCCATCTAAAAAGATACCCAAATGGATTGCTTTGCGAGCAAAATTTTGGTGGTAGAAACGATGGATCACAGGTTTTGATTCAATTGATAAATGACAAATCTGTCATCTCCCAGCGAGAGATTCAGTGTCCGACTGTTCATGGTCGACCTGTTCATCAGGCGGCTCAATTTCAGGAACAAGGTCCTTCTCTCTACGCTTGGTAGTGCTCGGCATTGATCGGGTTTTCAGAGTTTGCGGGTGGATTCTATTATAAATAGTGCGTACTAGCTTTTTGGTCTCAGAGGTTGAGTGTTGGCAAGCGCGACTCTGTGGTTTATAGCTTTTGTCGACTGCCGCGAATGCCCATGTCGCGCTGCGCTCAATTTATTATGTAGACCTTTCTTGGGACAGTGCTTAAATGCCAGAGGATTGAAAAATGAGTTTTGCGAGCCTTGGTAAGTTGATATTCACTGATGGTCTGAGATTGCTTTCCACTTGGTTCATTTTTGGTTAAAATTTATGGCAGGTGGGCGGTTGAGGACAAGCGAGAATTGGCGGGGCTGACGAGATCTTCACTTCTCTACTATACTACAGTTTACAATTGAAGTAGTGCAACTAGTTTTAATCATAAATAATTTGCAGCATCTGAATATGACAGAAGTGTGCTAAACTATACAGTATAAACAAACAACTGGCGTACCAGATCTAAACACAAGGTGGGCACCGACCTTCCAAAGGCAAGTTTTGAACAGAAAATTACCAAGTGATCGTAGGATATCGAATCTTTTTTACGTAATTTATTTATTTATTTTTTGGATCATCTGACAAGGTCTACATGAAATAAAAAAACTACTGACTAACAAATTAAAATGAACGGTTATGATTACGTAAACGACACTTGAACGTTTCACTGCTAATATTAAAATCAAACAAGTAAAACACATAGTTAAAACAACAGAGTTAAACTGCACACATAGCGGTAACAGGTTCATTTTGACCATATAATGTCCGATGAAATAGAATTCTGAGGAAGTCAGTAGATCGAAGAACTCTCGAGTGCGCGTTCATATTGACCATTGCCAGAATCTAAGGGACATCAATTCTTCCACATAATATCTTTCCAACAAATACAGCACGCATATCATCCCTTCTCTTTTCCAATGCGTCCATGTCCACCAGCTTACACCTGTGTTCGCATGGAGGAAGCTCGACTGGATCCGTTCAGGGCAGATCCCGAAGCGCGTATCTGATAAACCTTTTTTATACAGATTCGATCCGTGCCGTCCAAAGGTCGGTGTAAGGGCTCCAAACAACAGCTGCCGTCTCCAATGATGAGCCAAGATCCTTCACGACTGTTACGCGTTCAATATTCTGGCCGTTTATGGAATAACTGTATTGGATTGGAGCCTTCCTTCGGCTGTAACTGACCACAGAGCACTTGGAGACACTGATACTGAGCCGGTTGCATACACGCCAACCATAAAACAAATCGATTAGCTTTTGTAATTCGAAGAAATCAGCGACTAAGCGAACTGCAAGGTAGATTTTGAAGTCATCAGCATACACGATTCGGCTTCATGGAGGCAGCATCATGCAGACATCGTTGTGATACAGCGAAAATAGCAAGGGTCCGACGTTGCTGCCCTAAGGCACACCTAATGTACTCCGGAAGCCACAAGACTCAATGCTCCCCAGTTTCACAGAAAGACAGCGGTTTTCAAGAAAAGATTTCAACCACCGGGCAAAAGCAGCAGAGGCACCGAGATGCTTTATTTTAGCAAGTAGTATGGTGTGGTCAACTCGATCGAACGCAGTTTTGATGTCAGTATACACCGTGTCGACTTGTGCTCCACCTTCCATATGTTGTAGATAAAATGAGCTGAACTCCACCAGATTTGTGCTGATCGAGCGACCAGGAAAAAGCCATGCAGATCAGTTGAGATGTATTGTGCAAAACTTCTGTGCAACGAGCCACCAATAAGGATCTCAAATAATTTCGAGCCAGCGCAAAGCGACGTAATTCCGCAAAAATTCCGATCGATTAGGTTAACAACTACAAAATTCGGAGTTGCACCCATGAAATTTAAATTGAATTTGAAATCAAACTTAAAATTGAACTATATTCTATCGACTGGTGGCTTTTTGATCTTTAATTTTTACTTTTTGTCTGGCTTCTCAGTCTGTTATGGAAATCAAAACAGTTTTTTAATTTTTTCCGACGTTTCGACTTTGTATATAAGTCTATTCAATCCTTGAAAAAGGCTTAAATACAAAGTCGAAACTTCGGAAAGAATTAAAAAAACTAATCTGGTTCCCATAACACACTGAAAAGTCAGACAAAAAGTGAAAAATCAAAATTACAGTCAAACTTTAGATTAGACATTAGATGATTATTTGGATTTGAATTCGAACTTGACGATTTGTTTGAAATTGGATCAAAATTGAACTAAAAATTGGACTACAAACTGGACCTGAATTGGAAGTTGCAATTGAACTTTGAGTCGAATACGAATTGATATTAAATTAGATTAGATATTGACCTCAAATTGGGATTGAAATTGGACCTGAAAGTAGACTTGAAATCAGAATTGAATTAAACCTGAAATTGGACTGGACATAGGATATAAAATTGGACTTCAAATTGGACATCAAATTGACTTTGAATCGGAGCTGAAATTAGGCTTGAAATTGTTCTTCTAATTAGTCTTGGACTACAAATCGGAGTTGAATGGACTTGACATCGGACATTCCCTTTGAAAAAGACATAATATAATGTTGAAACGTTAGGGCAAAGTTAAATTTCGTTTGTTTTTTCTGACTGATGAGCCGATAAAACCCAAGTCTAAAGAATGAGTTTATTTCTTAAATTCGTCGTACCGTTTTAAAATCCGTCCATCAAAATTTTTCATCGTCCGAACTAAAAATCACAACAATGTTTACGAAGCTAGCGCGCATGTATTTGTGTAGGATGGCATGACAAATGTTATTCTGCAAAATTTCTGCAAGTCATGCAAGTTTTCCCGGCTGCAGAATAACGACAATGCGTTGCGTGAGTTATTTTCATTTTATGAATGACGAAAATTGAAACCACTAGTCGACATTTTCTTCTTCGTCGCACGAAAAAACGTAGGTAATTTGGCTGCTAAGAACTCTTTAATGAAAAAAGCATTTAAATAGATCTCAGCTCACTTTGATTGATCGCGTAAAATGGTCAACAAACTAAAATATTGCGGAATAACTAATTTTGCATTGAGTGTCATAAAAATCGCTGATAGTTTTAATAATTTGTGTTGGATAGGACGGGAATAGGCAATTACGACAAAGCAGCAACACACCCTTGCACTTTGACAACCAAAAAGATTATGAGATAAAAAATTGGAGGCATTTCTAGGATAAGACACATGCCGAACGCGTCTAGGACTGCCAAATTCAAGTTGAAGTTGACTTATCGAAGGTTGTATACCGCGGGCTTTGCCTGATCATACATCAACATTATCGCCCAAGCAGAATATTTCTTGGAAGACGGGATTAAAAAAAAGTCCTGGGGACTTTCCGGTCACGTTTAAACGTTTTCCTTTGTACTTAGTGGAACAAGACCGGTGTTATTTATTACAAGCTGTTGAAGCCGAACAACACTATCAACGATCGCAGTACGAGCAGAGGCACGAAAAAGTGATTCTACAGTATGACTATGCTCAACCTTATGTTGCCAAATTTGTTAAAACCTACTTAGAAATGGCACTCATATGAGAAGTCGCACGTCATCAGCCATATTCCCCAGATATTGTGTCGTTCGATTTATTACTTGTTCTGTTCGATGGCATTTGGTCTGATGGTTAATCCACTCATAAGACATCGCAAAATGACTTGTTTCGTGGATAGACTCAAACGACGAAGACTTTTACCGTAAGGGGATTCGAGCTGCCCAATTGTACCTAACGATAGGCAATGCTTTCAAAGATTCATTTGGGACTGTTGTTTTTCACAAGAAAGTTTTGTTTTCTTGAAAATAAACAGCACGAACCTTGTTGCTTTTTAATTTTCTGAATTCCTGATGGAATTAAGTTGCCTTTTCGTAAAAAAATGTTCTATGATGCTCGTTCAGAAGTTATGAACTTTTGAAGTAGACGATGTCCGTGAAAATTGATTATCGAAGTTTTTTGGGAGTATTGGCGACTTTGAGTTTTTTCTATAAATTGGTTTTGTCCATAACTGGGGATGAAATGGGGAAGGCAAATGAGGAGCGTCCAATATAGCTCTAGCTATCCCAAGCCCCTACCTAGCGCCTCCACGTGGCCATACCCGGTAATGCTCTATTGAGTAGCCAAGCTAGGAGGTGCGATACTGTGCGGTTCCCGGCTGCCTGATCTCATAATCGAGGTTTTGGGCAGAAGGTGGAGCCACACGATCTGGTAAGCATAATATAAGTTATTTTAATTATTTTTTTCGTTTTAGCTTATGAAGCATTTACTGCTTTATAGTGAAAACTTTGGCCAAAACGAGTGTTAATACTGCACATGGATATTGGATACCAGAAGAAAAATCAAATTAATTATTAGAAGCATTTATGGAAACTAAAAGGACGCAACTCTATTCCATTCGAAGGACTGCTGGTGAGATTGTTCTATTTTTACCCATATATACCACATTTCATAAATAAACTACAATCGGGAAGAGGGAGGGACCATCAGAGCACTTGTTTGAAGCGGTGGGCCTAGGGAGAGTGAAACAGTCAACTTTCTAGGGTTAATCTTGGCCCGATTAACAACAGATCGTGGATAATGAGCGGGCTCTTCTCCCCACCTGCTGGAGTCATTCTGCATTAAGACGGTTTATTCAACGATTGACTCAGGTGACTTACCCTACTAGCACGGTTGTTACAAAGTAGTTGTGGCAACCGAATTATGACTAATTTCAGTCGTAATCCGGTTGCTTCAACTAAATGGACCTAAAGTGTGCTACTTGGGTAGCCCTTGGAAGGAGATTCTCTAAATCCCTGGTACGTGTAAGTGATGTTGCTTATCGACCAATTCCCTTTTGGCCCTTCATACAAGAGTTGGGAAGCATGACCAATCGTTGAATATGTTCAACTCTTTTTGACATGATAGGCTCATTGCTATGAACGGATGTTCTGCTAAGGCAGGTGGTAGTACCATATATTCATATTCATATTCATATAAATTGGTTTTGTCCATAACTCCATAACTTATACCTATGTACAAAATTTCATAAAATTCTGGGACCCTTCAGTCCAAACCTATTCGATAATTCTGAAAAATCCCCTTAAGAAAAAGTAGTATAAACCAAATGACGAAATTCGTAAAGGAATAATCACTAAATTAGTACAAGTTTAGAACAAAAAGGGACAGAATGTCTAAATATAATTCACAAAACAAATTGTGCTTCAATTCCATTGCACCTAACCGAGAGATCGTGTAAGTGGGTCGCAAATGCGGCTACTCGGGACTATGGGTATTGCATTGGGACTCTTGAAAACAAGCCGCGTCTGTTCCCGCGCTACGTTCGAGTAAAATTTCAAGTATTGGTACTGACGAACTGACATGATACATACAAGAAAATGTTTCAAAAAACATCGTAATATGTACAAATTTTGCGTGCACACCAACACCCTCTGTTATGTACAATACGAATAAACTTACATTTGTAGGGTTTTATACTCAACGCTCGAAGCAGCACTCGAGTGCTGGTGCCGTGCGACCATGTTACGAAACATGCTTTTTAAAAAAATGGATCCCGTGTATGTGTATTTGAAATAATGTGTCTACTTGAATTTGGAATGTTTTGAGTCTATTTAAAATTATGTTTTTCGCCAAATTTTTGGCACATACTATCACGCTTAATTGTTCGAGTTAATTTAAATAAATTACTTTTTGTTGAGTGCCAATAACGCTCAGAAACAATTTGTCACTAATTGGCCAGATAAACTAAACCCAATTCCGAGGGTTCTCAAAAAGCTTTCTTATCTAATTTAAATCATGACATCATGGACGTGAAAAAAGTGCATTGTCTAGATTCGAAAAAATGAATGCCCTCCATTCATCATATGTTTATGTCGCGAATTTTCGCTATCGCACGCTTTATGAAGCATCGTTTGTTACCCAACCCAGTGACTTCACACAAGGCGTTTACTGGTGCGCTATGCTAATTAGGGATGCCTGTTTTGCGCGTTACTATTTATTTCGTATGGCGCAACTGCTGTACTTTAGTACAGCACAACACGTGGTGTAAGTTAACCACAGGTCGAAATACCCTATTTTGTTGCCAGCGTTGTCATTTCATTACCCCTTGTTTCCCGTCGATTTCAACTTCGATTTTATCGATTCTTTTGCCTGTGTTTCATAATTCCTCGCGGTTAAAACGTAAACGTGCACCGCCTAACACTCTCTCTCCCCCACTTGGCTTGGCCTCCTGGGACGTGGAAAAACTTTTGATTTCGCATTTAATCGCCCTTGTCGTAATTCATCATCTTAATGTAGTTGTCTATACTTCAATTTTTTTTGCTTTTAATTTTGGGTGATACTCTACCCACCTGTGGGGATACCCTCCTCCCCCGTTCGAAAAACGGAATGCGGTGAAACGACAAACAATCGCTTTCCAATTATTGGCCAATCTTTCGCAAGACTGCACAGGAAAGCGGCAGTCGTTTGTCAATTAAGTCGTTATTCGATTCGCTTCGCTTGGTTTTGTCAGTAGACGCCGCCACGCCGGCCACCGCGCCGCCAGGAGGCTCGTTTGTCAATGTATGTATAGCACCTGTTGAACTCCGTCCATCTTCTGTCATTTGGTGTTGATATGGGTTGTTGTAGAACAGTGATTATTTTTGTTTTCTTTCTTGTCTCGTTGTTATTTGGTTGGGCTTCATGTTATCGATTTAGTTCGAAGGCTTGATGGATGGATAATTAACCGAACGGAGCAGAGTTAAGTTGAGACCTTGCTCGGGGTGTATGCTTGACAAATCAACTACACAGGTGGTGCCAGCTACTAGTGTGCATGGTCACAGTTCAACGGATCGGAAAAAGTGTGAAATTAGCCTTTACACGCTTCATCCGAAAGGAGGTCAAGTTATTTCTGTGGCGCAAGCGATGGTTCTTGTTGCACAAAAAAGGTAAACAATGTCTATGGGTAACATTAGATTGACGTTAAACTTCAGGTTGTGGAATTTAGTTTAACCTTACTTTTTGCTTCGACACAAACTTCTCACAAGCTGCTTTCACTGGTTCCGAAAGCTACAAGATCATGGGCGCTGTGTAGTAGAACCATGGTGCTATTATTGGTTTTCGCTCTCTCCACTTGCCTGGCTATGGTCAGTGAAGTGAATGCAATGAATTCCGAATGTAAGTCAATTTTGTACTAGCGGTCAATATTGGTCTAATATTTCCGACCATGGAACTGAGCTGCTAGCTCAGCCAGCAGCTGTTGTAAAGAACCTAGTCGTTTCGGTTGTTGTGAAGACTCAATGGTTCGGAATGAGTGGTAAATTGATTTTTTTTTCTGCCTCGATTGCAAACATCCGCCGTCAGCACCGGCTGACTAAAGTGCGCACCATGCATGACAGAATTGCCGCCATAAAGTTTTATGGAACCATTTTTTAGCTCGAATAAGTGTTCGACTTTCGTTTTAATCAATTTTTCTTAGCTAGGTTTCCGTTTATTTTAGAATAAACTTTCTATTAAAAGTGTAGTAAAATGCATTGTAATGCTACCTTTCAGCTCAATTGAACATGATTAAAATCAACAAACATCGAACCAAACGCATCTGTCCTATTAAAGTGAAATTCGAAATTTAAAACCACGAGTTTTGAAATCAAATGCCCTAAAAATTCGTGCAGCGTGAAGACCCGATGCTATCTAGATAAATGTTGATTGATTTTATTTATTTCTTGGTCCCCACACTGCTGTCTGTTACCACATTACCACATGGTGGCTCACGCAAGCGACACATGCTTTATGTTTGCATTGCAATAACTTGCTTATTTTTAGTAAAACCGACGAGTTACGGTCATCTGCAAGGTTGCTTGCAAGTCAGTTCTACATTATAAAGTTTGGAAATGCCCGGGATCCGGCAAAGCAAAACAGCTACTTAGTATCTGGATTTGAAAAAGGCAATGCGTCATTTATTTTGGTATTATCCATAAAAGCTTTGTGCTCTGCGGTGATTTAACAGAAATATAAACTGCATTCTATCTTCACTCACCAGAATTAGATTGGCAACAATATTCGCTCAGACAACGTCACTGTGTACTGCATAAGATTAAAAACACGACTTTCTAAGTTAGAAAGGCATAAATCACTGTCAAAAGATTATTATAAATTTTCGTTTTAAAAGCCCCAATGAAAATTAAAATCAGGGTCGAAGCGTCGGCGTAAAAAGATATTTAAGCATCTTTTATTGATGTAAATCTAAACGGCCAACTCTTAATTACAAATTATTAAAATTCAGTCAGGAGACCTCCACAACTTAACTCATGATAATTACTCATTATGATTTACCCGGTACAAGAGACCTCATTAAGTTCCTCGAGCACTAGTATCTCTTCTATAACTTTCCTTGACTAGAGACTAGAGACACCATCATTTCATAGATAGTGCAGGAATGATGAACAGGTCTGAGAATAATTTTTATTGCCTATTTGTTAAATGGCAACGAACGACCACTCGCTACCCTACAAATATATCTACAAATATAGTGGACCTGATTTGCACGCTATAATAAAATGACTATTTTTGGTTGAAACAATTCGTTTAAATAGTTTTTTTTTGGCAAACATGTAAAATAATCATTTTTCACAGAGAGACTGATCCAAGTTATTTTAATAGCTAATTAAGACATCAGATTACATCGCTAGATTTATCATTAGGTGATGCAAATGTAAAACCTTGGGTTATAAACGACTGTAAGACGTAACCCTTCTTTATCGACATACTTCGCAGACGGTTATTATTAATACGGGAAGTGCAACGACGTTCCCAGTGACTCTAGCAGCAGCGCACAATCGAGATTCTAATGTATGTTCGATGACCAGCATTGTATCTCTAAGGTAACTGGGCGAGGGGGGGAGGCGAGTCTCCTATACTACATTGATTTCACTATTCTCCGCCGTATCGCTGCTTCTCTTTTCCAATTGGTCGATTCTGTTTATGCTATTTTCCAGAGCTTTGATATCATCCTATGCATCATTATTACCAAAACGTTAGAGGATTGAGAAATGAGAGTTTTTTCGGTGTCTAAAGAAAACGAGTAGAACGCACGATACAATAGCACGAAAATCGATCAAATTTTATATATTTTATTCAGCTAACTGGTATCCTTATCTTATTTCGTTTGCGTTGATGAGAGTTGTGGCCCATTGACAGCCGTCAAGTTAGCTCGTGTCAAGCGTCGCGGCGATATGCCCATTTCCATTTACCCAAACGCCAATCTGTTGACATTGAAAACATGATTACCTGACTTAGGACTTAGGTGACTTAGAAATGCGGACTACACGCTGGACTGTGTCCAGCCCACGTTCTTAGACAGTATACACAACCGATTTTAGGTTTTAGCCAGATAATGTAATGAATCTATTTACCTATCGACAGTCACACGTTGAACTTAACTCGAACCGATGAATGGTTGCAAAAAGAGTTGTAAAATCGCACTTGTGCTAATTCCATCGTCCAAGCAAAAACCACTTATTTTTCAAAAAAGCATGTATCCCAATTATCTACACACAGCGCTCGAGCGTTGCTTCGTATGATGAGTATAAAACCATACAAATGTAAAAACCTTTGCGATATAAAACCCTACAACAGAGTGTGTAAGTGTGCAAGTGAAATGTGTAGAACGATCTTTTCTATAGGATTTTGTTCTATGAGCCATATCAGTTCCGTTCAAATCATTGGCTACCAAAATAGTAGAAATAATCAATTCTTCCCTTGCAACATATCGACAGCAAACAGACGTTCCTACGCACCTAAAGTGTCTACAAATGGATCAATCGGCATTGACTCTCGTAACTTGGCAATCGGAACGGATCTGTCCATAGTAGATGACGGAGAGCTTAGCGTAACAAGTAACGTTGAGTCGACTTAACCCTTGCCATCCCGTTTTGGTAATTTGGATGCCAGATAATGGAGAGTCAAGAGCAGAGATGATTCCTCCTCAGGGTAAAAAAAGAGAAGAGAAAAATTCACACTTTACTCAGACGCGATTTATGCTGCTCCGTTTTGTTTGAACTTTTCTCGTGTTTGCTGTTCGCGATTGCTCAGTAACCTGTTCATTGTTCTTCTCATTGAGGAATAAACTGAGCAACAAAGTGCTAATACACGTTTTAGCTCTGGCAACAGTGCAAAAAATGTTGCAAATGACGATAGTGGATGATAGATATGGCAACAATGTAATTCCCGTGCCGTAGTTTGCTGCAATACGAGCGATTTCGAAAGTTTCTCATTTTTCACACAATGAGAATCTAAAGTTTGTTTAAATTTCTCTTTATTTTTGATCTGTTTCTCATTGCGTGGATGTATTTCTTATTTGTGGCAGCAGTTCTGCTCATTGTATTGAATGAAAAAAGTTGCACTTTTTGCACAATGAGTGTGTAAATGGCAAGCCTGGTCTAGAAGATAAGAGACTAATATAACCCAGGTAACCAACAAATCATCTTAAATGCTAAGTAAAAACTATTTTGGCAAAATATACTTTATCTACTATAAATATCTACTTTACTGTTAGCCTTCTTATTAATGCCAATTTACAACAGATGTGCAGTTAAAATGCTAATATACAGCGCCGTATTGTAAAAAAACGCCAGACATGCTAATAAGCGATTGATTTTGATTGAAAGCTCCGAATATTTGTTGTGTGACTATGTTGTACTATTTCAGAAACGACATAGATACCTCAATTAGGGGCTGACTCAGCCCTGTGATATTTAGAATGCTGCTCTTAAATTCCATACAAAATACAACACCTGATTGGGATAAATGCCGACAGTAGTAAAGGTGGTTCATCAAACTTTGATAACTCACTGATACATGACAAAAATTAAAAGAGGACACTATTGTGGTGAAGAATCAATAGTCAGAATAATAGTCGCGGTGGTAAGTCCCCAACATGAGAAAAAAGTGCTTGATTTACTGATTATGATAATTCTTATTACTTGCCTGCGAATGCACTGAGGCAATACACGTTAGTGAGCCTTTTAGCAATGCTGAACAAGAAACCCGAAGTTCAAGATGATTTGTCCATAACTTTTTGACACTAGACCTATAGTAAATGTGACGTTGTAATCGTTGTAAGCTGACTGTCAAAAATAACGCTGAAATTCGCTGAATTTGGACGTGGATAGCGAATACGGGCAAAAGAAAAAATGGAGCATTTTGCGCGATTGACGCGAGAATCCGAAACTGGCTAACTTATTGTGTTAGTGCGACAAACACTGCACTGCATATCTCATGTGTTCGTTTAAAACCTAAACGTTTAGTTGAATGTTGCATAAGTATTGGTAATAGATGTCAAATAGCAGAGCTTGCAAACATAAACACAGCTGATCCGCAGTCAACCGCACCGACTACGAACATCTCGATATATAGTTTGTTTTCTTTATCAAGACATTCCGATTCATTTAAGATTTGCAGCAGCAACTGAATAGTGCTTAGGATCAATAAGTTGGTTAATTAATCCGTTTGCGTTGAAGACCAGTATTTTTGATTCCTGGTCAGCTGATCGTTTGTTTACTTCACTCTAAGCTTATCGATGCGGCAAAAGTTGCAAGCTCTTTAAAAGCTCATTGATGTGGTGAAAATTTGAGACCGTGGTGCTGTTTTTTCGGAAATCGCTAGTGCAACGAAATATGTGCGCAACCAAATATCTATCAACTAATTCAAGATTATACGTTTTATGAACACGTGATGATCTATATGATCAGTTAAGTTTATATTTCATTAACAATTATGTTTTGCTGAGCGTTTGTTGATATATAGCGGATCGATAAATGGAATGACAAGTTTTAGGAAATTATAACAACACTGGAAAGCACCGATTACGTAGCGAAAGCGTGCGCTGCCAATACTGATGCATTTTTAGGGCACAAAACAATACATGCATCGAACGGTAGCCATCTCTCCAGCCATCTTTGAGCCATTTTCGGTTTCCCTTAAAAACCATCGCCCTACACATTTTGCTTGCACACTAGCACTCTCTGTTATGCATGTTATTTGTATTTGTATTTGTAGGGTTTTATACTGTAGGACTTTTACTTTTGTACGGTTTTATACTGAAAACTTGAAGCAACACTCAAGAGCTGCTGACCATGTTGCGAAACATTTTGAAAAATTGTGTTTGAAAAATGGTTTGAATGGACGATGGAATCAATACGAGTGTCTCGTCTGTTCGTCTGTGCATGAACTGTCACAATAAGTTTCTGACGTGGTAGGAACTAAACCAATACAACGCATTACCACATGCCTGGTACCGAATCTTTCCAATTCAGCAATTGCAATAGAATAATTGATTTTGTCTAACGCCGCAGACAAATGTGTACCGATGACTTCCGTTTGAGCACCATCAGTCAAGCTTTCCCAACACATGAGATTAGCAGTGATTAATCTACCTACGACGTTGATCATCACTTAGGTATTGTTTTGTAGTCTGACAGCAGGCAGCGGAGTCATGATTATGAACTCAGACGAAGGCAGGAATTCCATGGCCAATCGTTACATTCGCACCCTCCCAGTAAAAGATATAACTGACGAACACAAAAATGTGTTTTTAAGAAAGCATTCTGCTAGTGTTATTCTGTATGGATTGGTTTCTTTGGGCAGTAATAAAGTGAATTGTAGGAAGAAATAAAATGAATACTTATGTACTAGCAATCCAATCGGACCGGAGCGGAATATGGTGTTTCAACAAGACGGCGCTACATGCCGCATGCCACGGACCACATTTTGGAGTAGCTGCAGGAATATTAGCCGTTCTAGGTGAAAGATATGCGCTTATTATCGAGCCCTAGTCTGAATCCACTACAACACTTAGTGTGGTGCACCATGAAGACGAAGACCTGTTCTCAACGACACACATTGATATTGACCTGGAGACAAATGAATCCGGACATTATTCGCGCATTTTGAAAGCATTTTGAGCCCGATATTGTGGTAAATGATCTCTACCACTGACGAACTGACATGATACATAGAAGAAAATCCTTTGAAAAACACCGTCCTACACATTCCGCTTGCACGCTAACACCCTCTGTTATATTAGCCTTTAACTAGTCAGCGGATATATGGGGCAAAGGAAGCGGCAGAAGAGTTAAACGATATTAGCTGACACCTCCCTTCACCAAACCTGCAGCCTACCTTGAATGAGGAGGTTAAACCCGATTCACTCACTGATGACTGTCCAAGAAAAATGTCGCAAAGTGGAATCGCACAACGAAGAACAACTCAAAAGCGACAGTGAAACTGATAATTGAACCAAAACCAGATCAGACCGAGGCCTGGCGACTAGCTTTATGAGTCCGGTTTTCGACTAATAGAAGTGGTGGAAATCTTTGGATGTGTGAACTGTACTTGAATTTAAAGGTACCTTGTACATTCTCCTACATGCTAAGTTTTATTACAAATTGTACATGGTGGGTTAGTTATGGCTTCTTGGTTTTACTTGCGGTTTCGTGGGTACTCGTGGTGGGTATGGGTATTCACAGCTGCATAAGGTCTGTCCAGCAGATGACGACACTGACGGCTCGACTCGATGACGTCCACTCAGCAAGCGTATGTATTGGGGAAGAGTAGACGCTGATTGCGGTTAAGTTTCAGGAACAGAATGACACGCCACAGTTTACAGCATGGGCCGTATGCACCGACCCCAAATCAACGGTGGCTACGACTATCAATGATGAACTCAGCAGGTGCCGGATCTACCGACGAAGAGTTTGGAAACGTCGTGGATGAATATCTCGGCAGGTGCCGGATCTACCGCCGAGCGATATATAAACGTCGTGACGGTTGAGGGAAAGTTCAGCAATAGCCGGGCTTAGCGACGCACACCCCAGCAGATGAATGTACCGCCAGTCGTCCTATCGGTCACGGTGCACAGGCAGCAGCCCGGTTCTAAACGGATGAGTTGATTTACCCTCGGCTACAAATGACGTTGATCTCAACTCCGAGTGGCCCGGGTAGAGTATACGCGTGTTGATTTGACCGGTAAATTCGCCGACCGAAACTGAAGAATTGGCTTCGTTGGCTTTCCTGTACAGACGAAAAACTCCGGAAATAATCCGGTAAAACAGAAAAGGCCCGCTGGACCTTTCCAGCACGATTAGTAATCGGTCGCCATACCATCTTTTCTTCCACCATCTACCCATACCGCACAATATTTAACCATAATCAATCATACAGAGTTATTCATTTACCTTTTCTGTTGTACAATCTATTTGTCTGACACTCGATACAATAATGACAATACTCAGCTTTATGTTGCTCACAGACAAAAGCTACTAAACGACAATGATTAACAATAAAATACTCCACGTACAATAAAACACTAACCGTATTCTTAACTTATAGATTTCACTTTTGTGCATGCCAAATTTTAGGTTTTTAACTTCTACCTTAGCTGTAAGTATAGAACAACACATTAAAACTTTCACCACTTTTAATAAAATTAATTTACTCTTAATGACACACACGACGCGCACTTCTGGAATCTGTGCCAGTTTCGAACATATACAAGTTTCACTGTGAGAACGCTGAGCTTTTATAGATTCGAAGAGCGGAAGTTGTGAGACGAGGCAACGGCAAGTCCGAATGTCACCGAGAGCGATGATTTGCCTACGTCCACTGAGCTAAACTTCTCCCGTTTAACCATTAGTGAGGTGTGCTGTACGATGTACCTCACACTCATGGTGGTAAGACGCACACATTTAGGTGACGGCGAGATGGCCTGTTGAGTGGTTCATCAGTTTAGTACAATCTGGATGCACCTCACTCATCGGGTCCAGCTAATATCAGGGACGGACTTCGGGAATGGACGGGAAATTTCCACTACAAGTTATTGGCTACATTGTTGTGGCGAATGCCACAACTTATACTTGTAACCCAACGGTTACAGTTATGCACGTTGCCGAGTAACCTAAATTTGTAGGATTTTATACTATGGAGTTTTCACATTTGTTCACGGTTTTATACTTAACACTCGAAGTAACACCCAAGTGCCGCGATGCGGCTATGGCTTTTTGAAAAATGAGTGGGCTTTCCAGGGACGATGTAATTAACTCCAGTGCTTCGTCTGTTTGTCTATGATTTTAATTCATCTTCTAAGTCCATGTAAACAAACCACCGATAAACGTCAAAGAAGTGAGGTGAGTTTCGTTAGTTAGTGCGACACTCCATAACAGCAATATAGAGATTGCTGACAGTTACCGTACACATACTTTGTCGCATATACGTACACACAAGGGGATTCAAACAGCTATGATTACAAAAGTCACCTTGGAAAAAAATTACCTTTGATTATTTTACTGCTTGCCTTTGATTACCATTAATTTTTGGTGAACGTGCTCTTGTGGTTAATAAAAATTAATGATTACCAAGTAATGAGTGATTATCATTGATTATTGTATTGATTGCAGTTGGTTACGTATTTAAATGACGTCTTACTGAAAACTCCTTGAGCACACGCGATTGGTTGTTGCTGTTGGTGGTTTTCCTACTATGCTGTTGTAGAGTTTTTGACACTGGGGAAAAATAAACCATTAGCACAACCATAAAATAATAATCTCTATCAGCAGAGCGCATGTTTCCTTTCGCTGCTCCAGTAGGTTTTCAATTTTGGCAACAAATGCGTGTCGCCTGTGTTGCCAAAATCGAGACCCTTTTTTTGTCCTGAAGAAATTGAATATGTAATCAGGTATCATTGCGACATAAAATCTCGCAGATATACTTTACATACAAAGTAGTCAACAGAGAGCACTTGCGTACAAACATCGCATGATACGCACTCTGTTTAATATAGATTGGGGTGCTGGGGTTTTCATCTGGTTGTTGACATTTGTACATTGTTGTACCTCGAATTTTTAACACCAATTTAAGCCTTTTTTATCAGGCCTACAAAAAATCCTTCCCCGGATGACAAAGTGTATTAGTATTAGTTTCAGCGTTGTACAAAACGTGTAAAAAACGACCGAGCTTTCAGTATTGGTTTTCATGCAAAAATAATTATTCGAACGATCGCCAGCTAAGGAATGACCTGCTCAGTTTTTTTTTTTCAAATAAAATTTTTTCCAAAATCAAATAAAGTATGTAGATTACTCACGGAAAAGTTTTGAGATCGATCGTTTTATTCTAGATGCCCTTTTCTTTTTCATCAACACAAAAAATGGCCAAAATTCGCGAAATATTTTTTCCACAATTTTCCTCTTACACGTATGGTCAGAAAGTTGTAATATTGATGCCAAAATATCAATAAATCTGTTGTGAACACACTCTTCATATTGTCCATTCAAAACAAATTTCGCTTGTAGCTCTGAGGTCGTAAAAGCGTCCGCTAGAGGGTTAAAACTAGATTAGTTGTTATTTGACACTAAATAGCAGTAGCCCGCGTGTATTGCCTTGTGTCTAATTGTGAGCGTATCGGAATTACTCAACTAACTAATCTATACCTATAAAAATGTTCCTTATAGAATCGAAAACTACTGAACCAATCGGCGTGAAACTTGCATGTAGAGGTTTTTGGGGCCAGGGAAGGTTCTTATGATGGTTAGAGACCCCTCCCCCCATTAAAAGGGGGGGGCTCCCATACAAATGAAACATAAATTTCTGCATAACTCGAGAACTAATCAAGCAAATGGAACAAAATTTGGCATGTGAAGGTTTTTGGAGGCAAGAATTTTTTCTATGGTGAATTGAGACCCCTCCCCTCTTTAGAGGGGGAATTATGACTCCTCTTCCCTTTAAGAGGGAGGCTCATTTCCTCAAAAATCGAGAACTAATTCAGCAAATGGAACCAAATTTGGCATGTGAAGGCTATTGCAGGCAAGAATTTTTTCTATGGTGAAGTAGGACCTCAACTTTAAGAGGGGGGTCCTATACAAATAAAATACAAATTTCTCCAAAACTCGAGAACTAATTAATCAAATGGAACCAAATTTGGCATGCAGGGGTTTTTGGCGGCAGCATTTTTTTATGATGGTTTGAGACCCCTGACCCCTGTGGTAGGGGGATAAGGACTCTCATACAAATAAAACAGAAATTTTTGCATAACTCAAAAACTAATCGAACTTGAGAAATTTTAGACTCTTTCATAAAACATTAGTCAATAACAAAACCACCAGAAACTATCGAGACGGACACAGGCCGCGAGTGTTGCCGGCTACTGCGGGGGAGGAGGGGGGGATAGAGATCACCCCTATCTAGGTTTATTTATTTTCCTAGATCTACTGACCTCTATTACTTTCCTTCAGTTGGGTCACCCCTGCGAAATGGCACTTTTTACGAAAAGATTTTCCGTAAAATGGAACATCCCGCGTAAGGTTTTTCGCGAAATGGTATTCTGGGATGTTAGCCGAGAATTGGTGTTCCGCAAAATGGTATTCGGCGAAATGGTTTGTAATGATGGCGAATATTTAAATAAATGCTATCCGCTTTATTTTATCAGGCTAAGCAATGGGGGGAGTTGTTTTCTATTTTACTGTGAGGAAAATTTGCATATTAAAACACCCATGAACTCCTCAGAAACTTGCAAAACTCGAGATTGTGACAAAGGTCATCCGATATTCACGATTTTTGTACAACACAGTTTAATTTGTGGCAATAAGAAGTTTGTCGGGTCAGCTAGTTTCCTATAATTTCGGCGAAATAAACTTTTTTGATGAAATAATCTAGTTTCACTATAACGGAGATAACCGGAATGTATGTCCAAACTGCAAAAATGTACCTCTAACGCTCTGTAACTCTATGAAATGCAACTACGTTACTGATGCTTGTGTTGAATGCAATCTGACACAATTTGTTTGATTCTTCGCTTACAATTTTATACTAATTTCTCACTGTCTGCTGGGGCGCTGGGGTTTTAACTAGGGTACTGACATACATCAAGTTTTATACATCAATTTTTTTCACAACAAATCTTGCCCTATATAAAGGAATGTGTTGGTGAGATACTCGCACCTGTTTTCGTGCACATGTATTAGTTTCAGCTCTATGTAAAGCTGTGCTTCTTGCTACGAAAACATGACGTCCTATGGGGGGCCTGGTTTTCCTTACAGACGGAATAAGATGCTTATATATTGGATGTTTCGACATATTTTATCTCAATTAAAAGCTTATTTTGATTCGAAACTTTGGCTTCTATGTGAAAAAATTAGATATATTTTTAAGAGCAATATTGCAACGTGACATCCGCAGTCTACCCCAAAATGTGATGAATAATAATGTGCAAATTGGGAATATTTTTATTATCATCAAGAGTGTATTTAAACTCGAATGCAGCTGAAGCGTGGAATAAGCACAATATTTTCAATTATTATTGCAAATATACAAGCCGGTTGATATACGGTGCAGAACCAATTAAATTATTTTAAGCGATAATGTGCACAGCAGTTTTCAGAAACAGGCTCCAATCCGGTTGCTATCATGAATCTTCCATCGGGCCTGTGTCATACATATTTTTTCAAAAGCAAGCCACCGTAATTCAATTGCCAACTCACGAACATATCCGCTCTTTTATCGTCCTGTACAGTTCATAAAAAACCTCTACATTCAATGAATCAGATTTCCGTCGCAGAGGACACCGGATACCGGCTTTATTATCACACGATTTTTTTCTCCTTCCTGTTCGCGTTATTTTCAACAAACCTTGAAAATTCGAACACGCTGTTCACTGCACCATCGTACCGGCATTATCGTACACCACCGTGCACCGGCACCGTTAATTCTCTGCAATTGTCCACTTTTCAATGCACCGACCAACACCGTATCCGGCAGCAAAAAGAGTTTCACATTAATGTCAAACGCTGGTCATACCGGGTGCACTCAATTGCAGTTTTATGAACACATAATCTTTGGACACCGCCGAATTGAGCAGAGCTCATTTACTCTTCAAGTCTTGTCACATCTGACCGTACTTCGGTCAGTCACGCAAGCGGAAAATCGTTAAAACTGTAATCGTTACGAGTGGGAAAATTCAATTAAAATTTTCCCCACATCCTGAGATTTACTGCTTGAAACAGAGCAAATAAAACGGCATCGCTTTCTTGCTGTAATCCACAAAACAACATTTTTGCATACACACGACATGCGATATATGAGCTTATAGCGAAAAAAAAATTGAAAAGTGCACACAATTTTAATTGCAGCACAAAACATCAACGAGACCGAGACCTACCAACCGCTGCCGCCTTCCGGTGCCCAAAAAAAAAAGATTTACAAGCTGAATTTTCCCCCACAACAAGCTCGTAGTACATCCGTTCGTCCACCGTTTGTTCCGACAGCGCGAGAAAGCATTTTGTTCATTTGAATAGCATCGTTTTATAATTACTATATTATAATTATCATGTGTGAAGGCCGTGCCACCCTAGTATGCGATGGGGTGGTGGTGCAACATACTTTTTATCCTCGCCAAACTAGGCACAAAACACGGCTCCGGCCCGTTCGTCGCACTCTCACTGACTGTCTTCACTTCACTCTGCTTCCAGTCCTTCACGCGCAGTTGCGCGTCAGTTATTTGACGATCCTTTCTCCTTGAGCACAGTCCCGTTGCCCACAGACTTTCTAATCGTTTTGCGTTCTTTGCTCTACAAAAATTAATCACTTACGCGGTGTATAACAAATTGCAACGCGAGAGAGAAAGAAAAAACAGAGTGTTTTTTTTTTGAAGCACCAGCTGACCGACCGGTTGGTCATCTAGGCACGCACACGTGACTGTGGCGCTGCACTGGCTGCGGTTTCTGCCCGATTGCTGTAACAAAAGGTGGCTGGCTGGCTGGCGTTAAGCGCGACGAGTCGTTTTACGGAGTCCGGTAGTTGCGCGAACCGTTCCCGCGAAGTGCTGATCGAGTACTGAGGCGACTTCGAGCGGCGCTTTGTTTTGGGCTGTTGTTGCTGAAGCGTAGTACACACGGACAACAGCGCAGCCCACAGCGAGAATGCCGACGCCCTGCCATGGCCACTCAAGCGTAGCCTACCGCTGCGCTACGCTGCGGTCCAGTTCGGAGTGGGCTTGTGGAGGGCTTTCAGCTACGGGATCAGTAACGAGACGATAATTCTAGTTTTCATGCTTCGCAACAACTAGTGGCCAAAAGTATCTAAAAATAATAGGTTTGTATAATTCGTACCAATTTTAAAATTGACCAAGGGGGCCCTCCGGGCCACGTGACACAGAACGAGAGCCTATTTTTAGTATTTCAATGATTTTGTCGTGTCAACCTTGGTTTCCGGGACTGTTGAGATGAGCGTACGATAAAAACACGAAATAGACGCTCGTACGTAGCTGTCTTTGAATGCTGGCGATTGTTCGTCTTCCTCCTCGCCTACGTGATCTGTTGTAGGCACTGACTGAGGCCTTGTTTCGACGTCAGCAATAATCACAGGTGCATAATTAAACACTATATAAACATGTTCACTACAATTTATGATAAGTGTACCCCGGAGGGTCCGACGCATCAATGCCCACTTGATGATGATTGCCGATTGCACACAATCACAATCAAAACACGATGCGCGGTGGTGGCCTTGGACTTGAGAAAACCCGCTGAAAAAAAACTCGTTTAGAATTGCAAATCGATGCTAATTTGTTTGTGCTTTATGATACAAGGGAAATGTTCGAATTTAGAAACCGTAAATCATAAAACCGCAAATATAATATACAATTTCAGATGTTTTAGGAAGTCTGTGGTTTTGAAAGCCCCCCTGGCAGTGAAAGTATATCACTAGATTGTGATTTATTTGTGCGCAGCACAAACAAGTACTTTCGAACATCGAAGATGTAAATATAGAAACAATCAGCGTCTCCGGTGCTTACAACTTTTGCTACCTTTGAGGCAACACCGTCAATCACCACAGCAAAGTGTGAATCATTCCGGTACATTAATGACGTTTTCCTGCCCAAATCGGGGGGACTTTGTTGGGGTTGTTGCTAGCCGCAAGTCATCAACGTTGTTTTTCTTTGCGCAAAGTCACGATAATATAAGATGATCTCTATAGGCAAAACAAAAATTGCTACTACAAAGCTCGGAACAAGCATCGTCATTTGTCGGATAGTCATTGTGATGCTGCTGTATACCATCAGCAGCATCCTACATCTGATATGAAGCCGGTTGGCTTTGTGTGTAATTGCTTCCTCGCGAACTCCTAGATAGAACGACCAATATTCCACGTTTGGCCCTGATTATAATTTAATGATGCGAATAGTTTTTAACACGCTGTTGTGGTGTTTTGCTAGGATGCAATCTAATTTGCATTAGCAATTAATTAAGATGGTTGGCGAAGTAACGCATTCACATGGCTTTGCGAAATAGGTCGATTTTTATATGTGTTGCTTGAAATAGTTCAGTTCTCCGCCTGTGCGCCTTTGTAAAATCCAGATTCGCGACAAATTTATAAAATATTAGAAGACTTGGCGTGCTACGCCGTTCTAAAAAGGGAGTAGATGCATAATGTTGAAGATTTGCAAGATATTCCTAAATCATACCACCAATTTCTAATCCCACGTATCAATTTGGGCTTTATTACCAACCCTTAAAATGGTAATGTTTGCAAAATCGCAATAAAATATCAGTGCAGTTCGTTTGAATTCAGTTGAAAACTGGTCAGAAACCATAGACTTAAAGTAATCTTAACATTTTTTTCCATATATTTTCATTTCAGCAATGTATTTTCTCTTCAATTCTGTTTAATTTGTATGAGAGCTCCCCTTCCAGAGGGGGAAGGGTCTCAATCCAGCATAGAAAAAAAATCTGCCTCTAGTAACCCCCACATGCAAAATTTGGTTTCATTCGCTTGAGAAAATTTGTATTTTATCTGTATGGGAGCCCCCCTCTTCGAGGAATGAGGGATATCAGTCCACAAGAGAAAAAATTTCTGCCTCCAAAACCCCCCACATGTCAAATTTGGTTCCATTTGCTTGATTAGTTCTCGAGTTATGAGAAAATTTGTATTTCATTTGTATGGGAGCCCACCCTCCTAAAAATGTAAGGTGTCCTAATTCATCATAGAAAAAATTCATGCCTCCTAAAACGCCCACATGCCAAATATGGTTCCATTTGATACAAATGAAATACAAATTTTCTCATAACTCGAAAACTAATTGATCAAATGGAACCATATTTGGCATGTGGAACTTTTGGAGGCATGATTTTTTCTATGATGAATTAGGACCCCTTACTTTTTTAGGAGAGGGGGCTCCCATACAAATGAAATACAAATTTCCTCATAACTCGAGAACTAATCAAGCAAATGGAACCAAATTTGGCATGTGAGTGTTTTTGGAGACAAGAATGGTTTCTATGATGAATTGAAACCTCTCCCCGCTTCAGGAGGGGGGGCTCCTATACAAACGAAATACAATTTTCCTCATAACTCGAGAAGTAATTAAGCAAATGGAACCAAATTTGGCATGTGGGTGTTTTTGGAGACAAAAATTTTTTCTATGATGAATTGGGACCCCTCCCCGTTTTAGGAGGGGGGATCCTATACACATGAAATACAAATTTCCTCATAACTGAAGAACTAATCAAGCAAATGGAACAAAATTTGGCATGTGAAAGTTTTCGAGGGCAAGAATATTTTCTATGGTAAATAAGGACCCCTCCCCACTTTAAGAGGGGGGGCTCCTATACAAACGAAATACAAATTTCCTCATAACTTGAGAACTAATCAAGCAAATGGAACAAAATTTGGCATGTGGGTGTTTTTGGAGACAGAATTTTTTTCTATGATGAATTGGGACCCCTCCCCACTTTAGGAAGGGGGGCTCCTATACAAATGAAATGCAAATTTCCTCATAACTCGAGAATTAATCAAGCAAATGAAACCAAATTTGGCATGTGAAACTTTTCTAGGGCATGAATATTTTCTATGGTGAATTAGAACCCCTCCCCACTTTAAGAGGGGGGGCTCCTATACAAACGAAATACAAATTTCCTCATAACTCGAGAACTAATCAAGCAAATGGAACCAAATTTGACACGTGGGTGTTTTTGGAGACAAAAATTTTTTCTATGATGAACTGGGACCCCTCCTCACTTTAGGAGGGGGGCTCCTATACAAATGAAATACAAATTTCCTCATAACTCGAGAACTAATCAAGCAAATAGAACCAAATTTGGCATGTGGAGGTTTCTGGAGGCAAAAATATTTTCTATGGTGAATTAGAACCCCTCCCAACTTTAAGAGGGGATGCTTCTACACAAATGAAACACAAATTTCCTCATAATTCGATAACTAATCAAGCAAATGGAACCATATTTGGCATGTGGGTGTTTTTGGAGGCAACCATTTTTTTATGATGAATTAGGACCCCTTACCTTTTTAAGAGGGAGGGCTCTCATACAAACGAAATACAAATTTCCTCATAACTCTAGAACTAATCAAGCAAATGGAACCAAATTTATCAAGACCACAAAAACTATCTATAGTAACACTAGATCATTCAGGACGAGATTCATGATTTATGTACAACACAGGTTAATTTGTGGCAAGTTTGTCGGGTCAGCTAGTAAATAAATAAATAGTAGGTAATTCAAGCAAATACGGATCGGAATATTCGGAATCGAAACAAGGAATGGAATGGAATACGAAGTAAGGATGGCGAATGGAAACTCGGTATTGCAGATCGCTGAATTTCGTAGGTAACCTACTCGTAGGTTCGTAGGTAGGCCAGTAGGTTTGGAAGATCCACGTCGGGAAGGTGCAGTTTTACCAGAGCGATAGCAATGTTAACGGATTGGGAACGAGCTTCGTAGTGTTGGGCAGAATGCAAGATCGCGTGATAAATTGGAAGGTCATTAAGGACACGATGTATCTATCGAGAACAAAGGGCCGTTTCTTCAATTACAGCATCATCAGCTTGCGCTTCCCGCACGAAGGTGTACTCGACGATGAGAAGATAGGGTGCTACGCGTGGCTGGGGCAAATTTTCGACCGCTGTCCACCACGGGACATCGAGATCGTCGTCGGAGATATGTACGCCCAGGTTGAAAGGGAAGAAATGTCTAGACTATTGATAGGAACCCATAGCCTACACACCGATACGAACGATAACGGCCTACGATGTATAAACTTCGCAGCTTGTTGAGGCCTGATGATCCAAAGTTGCATTTTCCCACACACAGATATCTACAAAACCACCTGGTGACCACCTAATCGTACGTACGATGAACGAGATTGACCACGTTCTCATGGATGGCCGGTTCTTTTCTAACATTCTAACATACGGTGCCTAGATGCAGTGTATGTGCGCTCAAAATTGTCAACCCTATACCATCAATGCCTTCTTCCTCGGCTGAACATTACGCAGCAGGATAATCCGCAATCTGCCGAAAGCTACGCGCTAATACTGGTTGAGACATTGCCTTCTTTCGAGGAGTTAGGTGCTTCAATCTTTGAAGACGGTTGGGGTAGAATACACTCGATTATCGGACACTAGATGAAGAACCTCGGCTTATACGAAATGATTAGTTGGATGGGGAATGCCAACAAGCGGTGGACAAAAATAGTTAAAAAATTATCTGTGCATTACCACTAGGGAGAACTTGGCAAAAAATATAGACAATCAAGGAACCAATTAACCCCGCTTCTGAGGAATAAAAAGTGCCAAAATGAGGACAGGGATCGTGAAGAATTACGACGACTTTTCCTATTTAATGACGTGAAGTTGCAGGAGGAGGCGATTGGAAGTTAACCTTGAAGTTCCCATGGAAGATAGTAATGTTCCAGCACCTTATACCTAAGAAGTCAAATCGGAGAAATCGGGTTGCGAAAAACCAACAAAACCGCCAGTAAAAATCGCCGACCAGCAGAGTTTTACAAACATGAGCAAGAAACGCTGACAACGGCTCTACACTGGGTTATTTCAGAGTTTTGTAAAAAGATGAAACTAATGGAGGAATGGATGGAAGGAGTAATTTGTCCCATCTACAAAAAATGGAAAGAGCAGTCGAACTGCAACTATCGCAACACGGTGGTAAACGCCGCCTGCAAGGTACTCTTCCAGATCCTGTTACGATGGCTGTCACTGATAGCACAGGGTTTCGTAGGGAATTATCAGGCGGGCTTCATAAAGGCCTGCGCAAATACGAACTAAATTTTATTCGACAGTTTTTATTTATCATTCGACAGATTTTACAGATATTACGGGAGTACAAGGTGCCCACGTAACACATCTTTTTTGACTTCAAAGCAGCATACGATACAGTCGATCGAGACCAGCTGTTGCAAATAATGTACGAACATGGTTTTCCGTGGCAAACTGACGCGACTAATCACTAGTCGGACATTGGATCATTGGATCGTTGGACATTGGATCGAGTGATGTGTTTCGTGCGCATCTCGAGGACACGTGTCCTTTTCGAGACGCGGCGAGGATTGAGACAAGGTGACGGCTTATCCTGCATGCTGGTCAATATAGCTAATTCCTACACTTCGGCGATAACTTTGATATCATTGCAAGGAACTTTGCGACGGTGGAGACTATCTACGTCAAACTGAAAGCGAAAACTAAATGCATAGAATGAAATGCGCAAGGGAGAGGCTCAAAGGAAACCAACGCGTGCCTTCCACCGACGCGACGGTTGATGGCGTCGAACTAGAAGTGCTAGATGAGCTTGTGTGTTTGGGATCGCTGATGACCATAGACAACCACACTAGTTAGGAAATCCAGCGGCGAATTCAAGCGAGAATTCCGGCCTACTCTGCCCTTCGCAAAACGCTATGATTAAGAAGCATTCGCCGCTGTACTAAGCTGACAATGCACAAAACCCGCATTAGGCCTTTAGTTCTTTACGATCTTGAGTCTCATTAAAAGCATACGCACCCTTGCCGTGTTCGAACGACAGGTGTTGTTGCAGGCTATTTTTGGTGGAGTACAAACAGAAAGCAGAGAGTGGCCTAAGCGTATGAACCACGAGTAGTAGGCACTACTTGGACAGTTTCCCATCGTACACCTGGCGAAAGTTGGGAGACTACAGTGGGCCGGCCATATCGCAAGAATACCGAACAACTATGTAGTGAAATTCGTTCTCTTCAAGAACCCCACTCCCAACAGGAATAACGAGGCCCAACGTGTTAGATGGCTCGATCAGGTTGAAACTGACTTGCGTGTGTCGAGACGCTCAGCGAATTGGTGATGAGTAGACCAGGGCGAGTATAGGAATTCTTGATACGGCAAGAGCAACCCCGGCGCTATGCTGTTAGAAGTAAGTAGTTAAGTTTTGACTCAATCAACATAGAAAATGGCCGTACAAGCGTCTGGCGAGGATATGCAGTTGAACGATGCCATCTACGTCACCACATATTGCTACATGTAACGACACCCGTTAGATACCACGAATTGGCAACCAATCATCCACATTTGCAAGGTTTGCCACTCGACGATCATGAAGATCGTACTTCAAAGCTACTGATTGGTCTTGACAACATTAAGTTCACGTTTCCGTTGTAGGCTCGGCAAAGAGGTTGGGTTGGACCCAATCAGGGGCTGCCAAATGTAAACTCGGCTGAAGTATCCATGGGTGCGTTCATCTGCGGGATTCAAAGTTCTGTAGGAGGGGTGGACTAATTCAGAGCTTGACCTGAACCAAATAGTCCGCGATTACATTACGCTGGACGTTTCCGTCGTCGCACCTTCACTAGCATCACTCGTATCAGATGAAGTAAAACATGCATGTATGTTTCTTCAATCGACGACAAAAAAATCTGTAAAAGATACGAGGCTGGTCTTCTTTGTAATTATGACGGTACCGAGTTTGGCAATATGTAGTTATAGTATGGCGGCTTAGCAAAGAACCTCATCTTTTTTGTGACTCTGTCCGTCATCAACAAATCTGGGAGCATCAAGGGTTTCGATCACCATGCTACGAAGAAATCAGCGAACACAAGTCCGTCCAGAGAAGTGCTACCCTCCGTTGGGGGTAGTACTTGACCTCAAGAAACCCAGTAATGTCCTCATCATCTAGGATGGCGCAGCTAAAGTGAACGGCATATTGCTGAATTGCGTCTTTGATGACGTATTTATTTTGAAGGATATATTTTACTTTTTTAGAAAATTATCTGGCTGTTAGGCTGCTCTAACAAATCATAACTTTTGAACCGTATAATTATTGGAAATATTAATTTTTTTCATGTTTCATGATGAGACCTCAATTTTCTTATTTTTTTCTGGTAAGTTGAGCTTTTGTTACACACCTATCGAGTCAAAAACTGAAAAATGTATAGTTTTTAGTTGATGAGATATAATAAAAAAATTAATTTGCATGAATGCGATTTTCTTCTGACGTGTTTCCATATAAATGTCTGCATAACAAGAAAATTGGGACATAAAACACCCAAATGAGAGCCCAAGTACCCGGGTTAAGCAATTAGGTTAAACAGTTTCCACGTTAGCCTTGAAACCGGATTATCCAAACACATTAGCTTACCTATCGGGCGAGTGAACTTGCAAACCACATCTCAGCTGACGCCATTTACGCCGCCGTCATGTGACAGCAACGAACGCGATATTAATTCATTATTTGCATTACCTTCATCTCTCTGTGTTTACCTGTCGCCAACGTGATCCACATGTACATACAGAACATGCTGATAAAAAGTTCAAATAAGCTCGCTGCCCTCGTGCTCTGTGCTCAAATGTGCCTTATTTTTAATGACGTTATCTTACTCTACTTCTCTGTTCTAATTTCAGGTAAACTATGGCGAAGGTCCGAACCCGGACATCGATGGCGCTCGGCCGCCGAATCAATCTTCTGGAAAACAATGCGCCAATGTTTCCCATCCGCCCGGAACAAATATCTAGTATAGTACAATACAGGAACAGATTGGCAGGCTGTAGAAGCCGGTGATCTGATAATTTTTTAATTTTCAGTCTAGCAGTGACGGTACGTTGACTGGTTTTAGCAATAATGAAAATAAGGACCGACAGCTTTTCGAAACTGTACGGACGCCACGTACCGCCTTCTGGGAAGGTTTTGTATATTCTATCTCTGCTCAGTGGAAATAGTAGACAACAGCGATGACCTCGATGTATAGCTAGTTATTACACACCAGGTTCTCTTTTAAGCTGCTTTTTCGGTTGTCCACCGAGCCATATGCATATGAGCTTATTCAAAGTACGGTGGATGTCTCACTCCCAATAATGTTTTGTGCCGGTTTTGCCTTTCCCTTAATGAGAATAGGCTTTGATTTCAATCTGAAATTGAAGTTTTGGTATCAGGGATTGAATTGGATTTTTATGGACTATGTTTTTCTTGTAAGTAAATTTGTTTGAACATAATTCATGGATCAAATTAAAAAAAAATATGAGGAAGGCCTACTTTCACCATTAGGTGAATTGAGGCAACTTTTTTATAATCGTTCTGTATCCGCTGCTAATAGCGTGATCCGTACTAGGAAGTTGCTGAGCCCCCAAAGAGATTCATCAGACCGTGAACTTGACTCATACACACCTGTGCATCGTTCGAGCAGCGACATGAATGAGTCAAACAGGGGGCAAAGTCAGAGTTGACGTCCGATTCGGTTCGCTTGTTCCATCACTATCATCTGCAAAGCACCTTCATTAGAACTCCCCCGTCAAATCTGCTATTTTCCGTACCGTTCCAATAGGGTGCTGGTAGGTACGGGTATTGTTTTCTTTCACTGAATTGCTGCTACTGCTGACCGGCTGGTTGATGCCAAACCTTGTCTTTCACAGCTTCTGCATCGTTAGAGTCCGCAAACTGTTTGTGCAAACCACGGTTGACTTACGAGCGGTTGAATGTTAACTACCCGCTCGTCCAAAGGGCGGATGCATTTCGTATGCAAAGCGAAGAAGGGGGCAAGAAATCCCTGTTTTTTCACTATCATTTCCAATGTTGCGTTTTTTCTGTATTGCAGCGCTGGAATTGCACGTTTTTGGAGGAGTGATAATAAAACTGTCACCGCATTGGGTTCACGGGTAGAGCGCAGTGAAGATAGACTGGAGGAGGAACCGCATTTCGGTCGGTTACGTTCAGTGATTGTACTGGATTTTTGTTTCGCTCACCAGCTTCGATGCTGGAAGCGTTTCCAGTAGCAGCAGTGAAACATGTTTCGTACCTATTTATATCGTTGCTTTGTTATTGTTTGATGCATGAAAGAGGACGTAAATTGTGTTGCAACAGAACGCCATCCGGTGGGATATTTTTTTAATCTTCAGCATAAATTTACCTTATTTTGAATGGGGACATGATATGTTTGGACAATGTTTTAATTTTTTACATTTTTTTTGTGAATCCGAGTGATGAAAAATTTTAATTTTGTTTTCTATAAAAACAGTGATTGTTAATCATTTCAATAGTGTTTTTGCGATTTCTGTTCGAACTCACAAACCGGCCCCAGTGCTAGACTCCACTGAAAAATGTAATTCAACATCAAATTTTTTTATCTGTCATAATTTGTTTATGCTATATGTTATCAGAAGCCCGGTTTCTTTTTTTTTTTTTTTGACAAAGCGTGACTACTCTCGTTACGAGCTACTTTATAGACTGTATAACATGCATTCAAATTCAACTTTATATCGTTCCTATTTTGTAAACTTTGTGATATCAGACTTTGAATGAACCAAATTTATGAAATTTATCGTTAATAATAATTCTGTGTTCTATGTGATAACGATCCTAGATCATAAAACATTTGATTTAAACTGACCTGGAGGTTGTTCATACCAGATTTCTGGAATTCGACCTTTTCGACTATTAAACTGTATATTCTAATATCAGTGGAAAATCTAACCTTTACTTGATTTGACACCTTCCCCTTTTCTTTGCATGTGGGCCTGCTCGTCGTATGCTAACAGGAAATAGCGTGTGAAATTTTCCACGCTGTGTGAGGTGAGGTATTATAAATGACACTCCCGTAGCCGTCCTGCCCAAAATACTGAAGATGGTACTCGGCATAAGTACTGAGTTGGCAGCATTCCAGCTTTGATTTGAAATTTTTATTACTTGATTTCGAGCACCTCTTGAATAGCTAGCTGAAGAATAAAATTCAAGTATCCTTACTTAGTCATCAACTTCGCGATGGCAGTACGACCCTTCTCAATATTTTCACTTAATCTATCACTTCACTTCTATTCTAACTATTCTATTTTCGATTGAATTGCACTATTAATTTTATTCACGACATCGATATCGACGTCGTGAACAAAATGAATGGTGGAATTCAGTCGTGAAAAAGTTTTTCTTTAATTTCAAGTTTTTAAGAAACAAAATCGCGATAAAGCATTGGGATAGGATGCGCGGTGTATCGTTATTACTTGCTAAAAGGCGTAGGCTTTCGACGAGGAGGAAACAGAAATTTTCATTTCCTCCCTATAAGTATCTAAGGTACGGGAGGGTATTTTCGGCAGGTTTGTAAATTCAGCCTATTTTCCTTTTCTTTTCCTAATAAAAATACTTTGCCGACATACAATTTTAATATTTATACAACTACTAGCTGACCCGACAAACTTCGTATTGCCACAAATTAAACTGTGTTGTACATAAATCGAGAATCTCGGATGACCTTTGTCACAATCTCAAGTTTTGCAAGTTTTTGAGGAGTTCATGGGTGTTTTAATATACAAATTTTCCTCACATTGAAGTAGAAAACAACTCCCCCCATTGCTTAGCCTGATAAAATAAAACGGATAGCATTTAAATATTCGCCATCATTACAAACCATTCCGCCAAATACCATTTTGCGGAACACCAATTTTCGGTTGACCATAACGCGGAATATAGAGTTTCGCAGAATACCATTTCGCGACAAACCTTACACGGGATGTGCCATTTCACGGAAAATCTTTTCGTAGAAAGTACCATTTCGCGGGGGTGACTCAACTGAAAGAAAGTAATAGAGGTCAGTAGATCTATATAGGAAAATAAATAAACCTAGATAGAGGTGATCTCTGCGGTGGACTAGCCCCCATTATGGCCTGTGGCCGTCTCGTGCTGAATTACCTAATGTTACTATTGATAGTTTTTGGTGGTCTTGTTATTGACTAATGTTTTATGAATGAGTCTAAAATTTCTCGAGTTCGGTTAGTTTTTGAGTTACGCAAAAATTTTTGTTTTATTTGTATAAGAGTCCTTATCCCCCTACCACAGGGGTGAGGTGTCTCAAACCATCATAAAAAAATTCCTGCCTCCAAAACCCCCCACATGCCAAATTTGGTTACATTTTCTTGATTAGTTCTGGAGTTAT